>NW_017974536.1:0-4534 GCF_001876935.1 Asparagus officinalis
TCGTTTCTGCTTTGAAGGAGGAGTTGGTTACGTACCGTGGTTGCTCTAGGCGTTGTCTCGATTTGAGATCTTCATTGTAGCGGATCCCATCCATAGGCTCCAAAGCCTTGGCCATTTGACGAGCAAGGCGTTGACGCTGTCTTTGGCGCGTTCTCTTTGATACAGCTAGAGCACCTTCAGTAGCCATCTTCTTGGCGGAGGAGAAGCCCAGATCTGCGATCTCGACCACATTGGGCAACGCGGAGACGCCACGTGGTGCGAGTGCAGCGATGGCTAGGGGATCTTGGGTCTTTGAGCCGAGGGTCCCGCGAACGACTCTGGAGGAGGAGGCCTTCCTACGCCTGCTTGGAGAGGCGGATCTGGAGGAGGAGGAAGAGAGGTACTCTTCGAACTTCTGCTGATCGAACTCGTATTCGATCTCTTCATTCACCCGGATCTTGAATGCCGGTTGCGTCACGACGGCGTCGGTAGCGATGCTGTTGGCTCCCACTGTGGTCGCGAGTTTGTTTGCGGAGAAAGTTGTTGTATTCATTGCTGTGTTTATTACAACTTAGATCGTTACAATGAAACAAAAAAAAATATCGCCTTTTTATAAGGCTCTTACGCAATGAAAACAAAAAAGGTTATAACTCTCTTCAAACAAACGCAAGATCCGTTTATCGTCTCTTGCTTGCGTGGGTCTTTTGCCTGTGACGGGGACGTCAATATCCGTGGACCACCGGGCACTCAGATCTGCTCCGAAAAATCGGACAGAGCTTCGTCGATCCGCGTGAGTTCCCTGTAGATTCTTCGTCCGGACTCGGATTTGAGTGATTCCAGGTGCGTTGGATGCTTGATGAAGAGCTCGACCCGTTCTGGTGGTTGGATTGTCTGTAGAGTGATCGAGGCATGAAGGACGTTGTCCTTTTTGTGAACAGTGCCGGGTTCCCCATTGGTCCGGGTCTTTGTTGTTCCAAAATCCTATCAGCTCACGTAGCTCGTCGATTCGCTTTAGTCGTTTGTCGACGTTAATTGGACTCCTATGGATCGGATGGTGATGTTCATCATCACTCTTTAATACTGAACCGTTCGTGGAGACCTATAGGCAATTTTCGATGCCTACAGCTGCATTTATTGTCTGACCGTTGTCGGAATTTTGTACTTAAAGTCGATCCTTGCTTTCCTGACTTTTTAGCTCGAGTTTGCTGCTTCAACACAGAACTAACCATCGGTTGTTGGCGTTGAATCTTCATTTACAACGCGTTGTCTGGCGTTTGAGCTTCCTGGTGACGCGTTGTCCGGCGTCCAGGCTTCATTACAACGCGTTGTCCGGCGTTTGACACAGTTTATACTCGTACGTCTGCTGGAGTATACACAGTTTAAACTCTTAAGGGATTGGAGCGTGGCAGATACTTGAGTCACGAGACCAATCTATAAAATTGATGCGTCAATGACTCGTATTTATAGAATTTTTGGCAAATTCTCAGCCATCAACGGGTTTGATGAGCCTTTACCGACTACCGTTTGAGTCGGGCTAGCATGCGGATTGTTTAAGTCCGTTCCGCATGTGACGTTAAGCTAAAAGGTTAACCCTTTTAGTGCTACGATATTGAATACGTAGACTTCGTCTTTCTCCTGTGAAAAGACTAAACAACAATGTGTATGAGACATTGACTTAGGATTTTTGGCAAATCCTCAGCCTTCAACGGATTTGATGAGCCTTTACCGACTACCGTTTGAGTCGAGCTAGCACGCGGATTGTCTAAATCCGTTCCGCGTGTGACGTTGTGCTAAGAGAGTTAACGCTCTTAGTGCTACGATAATGAATACGTAGACTTCGTCTTTCTCACGGGAATAGACTACCCGGCGACGCGTGTTAGGCGTTGACTTTAGGGTTTTTGGCTAACCCCCAGACTTTAACGGATTTGATTTGCTCTTACCGATTACCGTTTGACTCGGGCTTACATGCGGATTGTCTAAATCTGTTCCGCATGTAACGTTGTGCTAAAGGAATGAACTCCCTTAGGCTTGATGCTACGATTTTGAATACGTAGACTTCGCCATTGTTATGGGAATAGGCTACCCAGCAACGTGTATTAGACGCTGACTTATCCCTACTTAGGTTTTGGGATAAAACACCCCAGAATCGAACTCTGGTGTCTTTTTCTACGGAGAAAGACTAAACCCGCGACGCGTGTTAGGCGTCGGCATATCCTTTCTTAGGATTCAGGATGAAATTCCCCATGCGTGTAAGGCATGGATTTTGGTGTTATTAATAACAACCTGCCACAATGTCGAATATGTGAACGGGTGTTCTTTTTAACGGTTAAGAACTAACCGGTAGCGCGGGTTAAGCGCAGACTTATCCCTGCTTAGGTTTCAGGATAGAATACCCCAAAATCGAACTCTGGTATCTTTTTCTTCGGAGAAAGACTAAACCGGAAGCGCGTGTTAGGCGCAGACTTATCCCTACTTAGGATTCGGGATAAACTTCCTATACGTGTGAAGCACAGATTCTAGGAGAGTTTGAAAAAGCGGAGTCTTTTCTTGGGGCAAAGACAAACCCGATGCAAGAGAGGAAGAATTTTATATTCTATCTCTAGCTGGAAAGGAAACTCGAGGTGGGATCTCCACCCCTAGCATCCGGAAAGGTGAAACTAAGAGTGGGATCTCCACTCCGAGGATCGAAAAGACTCGGATAACCCTAACTGTCGGAAGGTTTGATTACCAAACTAAAGATGGATTTCTCATTTATCGAGAGTGAATTGTGGTTTTGGTCCTAACTGTAGGAAGGTTTGACCAAGCAGGAGTTTTAGATGACCCTAACTGTAGGAAGGTTTGATCACTCGATTTGAAAGTGGACCTCTCGTTCATTGGAGAAATCGAGAGGGGATTTTAGTTTTGGTCCTAACTGTAGGGAGGTTTGACCGAATGGGAGGTTTAAGACGATCCTAACTGTAGGAAGGTTTGATCGCTCAATTTATGGGCCTCTCGTTCCTTGAAGGAATCGAGAGGGGATTTTGGTTGTGGTCCTAACTGTAGGAAGGTTTGACCAAGTGGGAGTGGGAGTACAAATAACAGTAGAAGTGTTGATTCGTACAAATCACTCGAAGGGGGTTTAGTGTCTATTATCTGATTTGTAATGGTCAGGTTATCCCTAAGAAAATTATATGTAACATCCTTTCGGGAACTTCCCGTTACATGAATCGTCCACCCCCAGCTTCCTCTGCAGAACTGTTTTGAACATTATTCTTAGTTACCTGACTGGGTTATCCTTAAGAATTTACATATAAAAATTCTCCAGGAACATCCCGTGAATGAAACAGTTTAGACTCATATACATGTTGGAGTATCAGGAAGCAGTTTAACCTCTTATACCGGTTGGAGGATTGAAAAGCAGTTTATACTCTTATACTTATCGGAGTGTAGAAAGGAGCAGTTTAACCTCATGCACTTGTTGGAGGATTGAGAAGCAGTTTATACTCTTATACTTATCGGAGTGTAGAAAGGATCAGTTTAACCTCATGCACTTGTTGGAGGATTGAAAAACAGTTTATACTCTTATACTTATCGGAGTGTAGAAAGGAGCAGTTTAACCTCATGCACTTGTTGGAGGAATGAGAAGCAGTTTATACTCTTATACTTATCGGAGTGTAGAAAGGAGCAGTTTAACCTCATGCACTTGTTGGAGGAATGAGAAGCAGTTTATACTCTTATACTTATCGGAGTTTCAGGGAGCAGTTTATACTCTTATACTGGTCGGAGTTTAGAAAGGAGCAGTTTAACCTCATGCACTTGTTGGAGGATTGAGAAAATGAGAAGCAGTTTATACTCTTATACTTATCGGAGTTTCAGGGAGCAGTTTATACTCTTATACTTATCGGAGTGTAGAAAGGAGCAGTTTAACCTCATGCACTTGTTGGAGGATTGAGAAGCAGTTTATACTCTTATACTTATCGGAGTGTAGAAAGGAGCAGTTTAACCTCATGCACTTGTTGGAGGATTGAGAAGCAGTTTATACTCTTATACTTATCGGAGTGTAGAAAGGAGAAGTTTAACCTCATGCACTTGTTGGAGGAATGAGAAGCAGTTTATACTCTTATACTTATCGGAGTTTCAGGGAGCAGTTTATACTCTTATACCGATCGGAGTTTGCCGTTTTCAATTAGCTTACTCTAGCGTTATGACGTCGGCTTCAACAAAGGTCCGGATGCTATTCTTTAAAGTGAAACAGGCCTTGGTGGGATGAAGGATCCTCCTGTGGTACGCGCAGTACTTCGGATCCGCAGTATCATCAGCTTCCTCCTGATTCGCAATTGGTGGGAGCTTGATCTTGTTATTTTCAAGGAGGGATTTGAAGATGGCTAGAACATCTTCGTCCTTGAAGGAATATTCTTTTTGAGGTCTCTGATCCGATGTCTTGTGCTGTCTCCGGGACTGCTGTTGCGACGTTTGATTAGCATCGACAGCCATTGCAGGTGTCTTTCCCTTACCACGGGAAGCGAAGTTCGAGTTCGGAGGATTCGTCGTCAATTGTCTCCTCTCGGCCTTCTTC
>NW_017974537.1:0-4531 GCF_001876935.1 Asparagus officinalis
TTTGGCTAACCCCCAGCCTTCAACGGATTTGATTAACCTTTACCGACTACCGTTTGAGTCGGGCTAGTACACGGATTGTATAAATCCGTTCCACATGTGACGTTAAGCTAAAAGAGTTAACCCTTTTAGTGCTACGATATTGAATACGTAGACTTCGTCTTTCTCCTGTGAAAAGACTAAACATCGACGTGTATCAGACGTTGACTTAAGATTTTTGGCAAATCCTTAGCCCTCAACGGATTTGACACGATCTTACCGATTAACGTTTGAATCGGGCTTACATGCGGATTGTTTTAAGTCCGTTCCGCATGTGACGTTGTGCTAAAGGAATGAATTCCCTTAGACTTGATGCTACGATATTGAATACGTAGACTTTGTCTTTGTCACGTGAATAGACTACCCGGCAACACGTGTTAGACGCTGACTTATCCTTACCTAGGATTCAGGATGAAATTCCCCATGCGTGTAGGGCATGGATTTTGGTGTTATTAATAACAACCTGCCACAATGTCGAATATGTGAACGGATGTTCTTTTTAACGGTTAAGAACTAACCGGCAGCGCAGGTTAAGCGCAGACTTATCCTTGCTTAGGTTTCAACTGAGAGTGGGATCTCCACTTCGAGAATCGAAAAGATTCGGATAATCCTAACCGTCGGAAGGTTTGATTACCGAACTAAAGATGAATTTCTCGTTTATCGAGAGTGAATTGTGGTTTTGGTCCTAACTGTAGGAATGTTTGACCAAACGGGGGTTTGAGATGACCCTAACTGTAGGAAGGTTTGATCACTCGATTTGAAAGTGGACCTCTCGTTCATTGGAGGAATCGAAAGGGGATTTTGGTTTTGGCCCTAACTTTTATAGGTTTGACCTAAAACCAAAGGGAGTGAAATACAAGTAGCAGTAGAAATACTGGTTTGTACTAGCCACTCGATGGAGGATTTTGATGTTAAGTGATCGGGACTTAACACGTCAAGCTTTGAAAATTGCCATGAATTAGAGGATAGAAATTTTAGTGGACCCACCGTCAATTGACTTGATCAGTGGGGGATTTTGTATTTATCACTTTGTTTGTAATGATCAGGTTATCCCTAAGAAAATTACATGTAGTATTTTTTCGGGAACTTCTTGTTATATGAATCATCCACCCCCAGTTTCTTCGCGAAACTGGGTTTATCATTGCATTCGGTTACATGATCGGGTTATCCTTAAGAATATCACATATACAAATTCTCCAGGAACTTCCCGTGAATGAAACAGTTTAGACTCATATACATGTTGGAGTATTAGGGAGAAGTTTAACCTCTTATACCGGTCGGAGGATTGAGAAGCAGTTTATACTCTTATACTTGTCGGAGTTTTAAGAAGCAGTTTATACTCTTATACTTGTCGGAGTTTTAAGAAGCAGTTTATACTCTTATACTTGTCGGAGTCTTGCCGTTCTCAACTTACTCTTATACTTGTCGGAGTCTTAAGAAGCAGTTTATACTCTTATACTTGTCGGAGTCTTAAGAAGCCCTGTGGTACGCGCAGTACTTCGGATCCGCAGTATCGTCAGCTTCCTCCTGATTCGTGATCGGTGGCAGCTTGATCTTTTTATTTTCAAGGAGGGATTCGAAGATGGCTGGAACATCTTCGTCCTTGAAGGAGTACTCTTTTTGGAGCCTCTGATCCGAAGTCTTCTGCTATCTCCAGGGTTGTTGTTGCGATGTTTGATTATCACCAACAGCAGCTGCAGGTGCCTTGCCCTTACCACGAGAGGCGAAGTTCGAGTTCGGAGGATTAGTCGTCGATTAGCTCCTCTCGGCCTTCTTCCTTCGGAGGAAGCGTTCGGCTTGTTCACCGTGCACCTTCAAGTCTTTCCAAGTGTTGGACGGTGCTGTCCCCATTGCTTCCAACACGTCTAATGCGAGATTGTTGTGGCAAGTCTGGAGAATGAACTTCTCAGTGATCGGGTCCCGGCAGTTCATCGCCTTGTTCCGGAACCTTTTGACGAAGGTTTTAACCAATTCCCCGTCTTTCTGTTTCTCGTCAAGCAACGACCCAATGGATATCTCGGTGTCGTCGTCGAAGAAGTTGGTGAGGAATTTAGTCTCCATATCATCTAAGCTATTCACACTTCCTGGCTTGAGGCGGCGATATCAATCGAAGGCGGCTCCACGAAGAGTGCCAACAAAGGACCGTACCATCAGAGGCTCATTACCAGAGATAACCCCTAGGTGTGATTTGAAGTAAATCAAATGCTGAGTGGGTGAACCATTCCCATCAAACGGTGTGAAGTTAATTAGATTGAACTTCGCCGGATATGGGATTGATTCCCATTCTCTTGAGTATGGACAAGGAATGCCCGTCTTCTTCATCTCTTGAGCGGAAATCAACGTATTGATTTTGCTCTCGAGGTTTTTAATCTTCAAACTTTCACTCGTATTTTCGTTAGCATTCTCGTTACCACCCCCTGCATTGACGGGAGGATTATTGGCATTATGAGCTTCATTTGCATGTGTGTCCTCATCTTCCTGATTAACCTGGTTACGACGACTTGGTTCGCCTTGCTGGTTTGTCAGTGCTTGGATTTGTTGGTCACGCATTTCTCTCATATTCTGCATGGCCATCTGCATTTCGAACCTGAAGCTCTCCCGTTGTTTAGCCATGGCTTCTTCGAGCAGCTTGGCCACTTGTTCCGCACTTATCATAAGTGACTCACGGGGTTGTCCCTCACTGGATACTGTATTATCTAATGCGACCGCAGAGGAGGCATCCAATTCTTCATCTTCTGAAGGTAATCTTGTCCGAATCCTACCATAAGTTGCTTGTATGATGGCTCCAGACTGCAGACGGGTTACACGCCTCCAGACTGTAGACGGGTTACACGCCGGGGTGCTTCCGGAATCGACTCGGGATTATCCTGTGTCGATGTCCCTTTGCTGGTCATATTAGTGGTGACCCTCGGAAATTCTCCGTCTTCAACCACCGTTCTTCTTTGTCGGAAACGCCTAGGCCTTGGTTTTGGCGTTTCGGTACTGAGTCTTTTGAAAACCGAAATCCTTTCAGGGACTGTCTTGATGCAGTTGTACTCAGACAATACTGCCCGAATGAGTTTAGAACAGGGGCATTGAGTTTCTAGTTCTCGAGGACTCCTTTTCCTGGTCTTACTCGTACCCCCAACACGATAATATAACTCGCCGGCTTGAAGGTCGGAATAACCTATCGTGTGTTGGCACGACTTCTGAGGGCGAACTGCCTTCTTTGGGCTTTCAAGAGTCACGCGCCTCGAAACATGCCTTTTTGGGCGTGAGTTCTCAGCGGGCTCCTGGACTTCAATGCGCAAATTGGTGCGCATGGATGCCATGAACTCCTTATCATGTTGAGGGTGGCGGCGACTCCCAGCATGTTGAGTCGTTCGGGGCTTCTTTATCGAGCCCAAACGTTCTTGAACTGGAGCTTTGCATCGCTCATCGGGAAGTGGTCCGAGGCGCTCCAAAACTGACCTCCTTCTTTGGGATGGTCTTGCGGGATCTCCCGGAGCAGTTATGGGAATTATCGGCGATTTAGGTTGGTTCGCCGGAGGTTGAACTTTTGTTGAAGGCTGCAATGATTGTTCCTTAGCCTAAATCGCCGCTTCAGACTTCGGCCTCCATACTTGGCGGATTGGTGGCGGCTTCTTGGCCACTTCCTTATGCAGTCTTCTGCGAGCTTCTTGGACCAAAGCTCGTGCCTGCGCTGACAGTGCGCGGCGCTTGCGAATGCGCTCCTCAAGTGTTGAACGATTCCGTTTGACACAGATCCATTCGTTCGTTGGCAGCTTGGAGGAGTTGTCGTTCATTGTTTGTTGAGGCTGTTTGCCTCTCTTGTTCTTCAGATCCGCGTTATAGCGGATTCCGTCAGTTGACTCCATTGCCTTTGCGAGTTACCGTGCCAGGCGTTGACGTCACCTCTGGTGGGCTCTCTTTGAGAGAGTCACCACGCCCTCAGCGGCGGAGGAATTGGCGAGAACAGATTTGACCTGGTTGGAGGTCGGCGGAGCTTCACCCGACGCGACTTTGGCGTCAATTGGGGTGAGATCTTCGTTGGCATTCTGGACTTCTTCGTACCAACGGACTTTTCTCCTGGAGGAGAACTTTTTGGACTTGCGGGGGGAGGTGGATCCGGACTAGGATGACAGATACTCCTCGAACTTTTGTTGGTCGAATTCATACTCGACCTCCTCCTCGATCGGGATCACAATCCGCGGCTGTGACGCATCGATATCGGCAGCGAGATCGGTGGCTCCCACTATTGTCGCCAGATTGTTCGCGGGAAAAATTGTTATTTTCATTGAAGTCATTGCTTTCTCAAGTAACAGTTTTTTGGTTACAAAAGATCCGGTCTTTTTATAAGATCCGGTTACAACAAAATCAAAGAAAAAAAGAAGATTACAACTTTCCTTCTTTTCGGAACAAATCACAAGATCCTATTTTGCGGTCCCTTGCTTGTGTGGGTTCTTCGCCTGCGCCGAGGTTAATCCGTGAACCACCGCGCGATTAAAAACCAAGT
>NW_017974538.1:0-4527 GCF_001876935.1 Asparagus officinalis
AGCTTAAGCTTCTTTGCTCCAATCTGCTCTCTGTCCTTTGCTTCGTGTCTATGAAGGTATTTATAGGGATAGGGGTGCACAACAGTGAAAATGGAGGCAAAATAACTAACCAATTGTGTACTCTGTGTGCGTATCAGCCTTCGTTGCTACGGCTATTAGCGCATCAGTATGGGCTGACGCGGCTAAAGGGGCAGTTACAGCCACGTTCCACCATGCTTTTAACTGTTCTTCCACGTATTTAGGCCCACTAAACACCACATTTCTTGGTTTATAACCACCCTCACATTGGCATACGTCCTCCTTCTGTTAGGATGCCACATGGACCCTCGGAAGGTGCTCAAAACCGTCAACAAATCATGAGAAAGACATCTTATAAAGACGCGCGCTATACTCTGTTGCCGCTCTTACGCGCGTCTGTGATTACTGTCGCACCTACGCACGTCAATGATGACTGCCGCGCCTACGCGCATTAGTGATGACTATCGCGCCTATGCGCGTTAGTGATGACTGTCGCGCCTGTGTGCGTCAATGATGACTGCCGCGCCTGTGCGTCTCAGTATGCATTGTTTATTAACTTTTCATGTTATTCTTCACATGTTCCTTCGCTTCTTTTAACTTGAGCAGTATTTGGATATCTATAAGCATTTTTTGACGCCTACAGTACCAACACGCACATTTGGATCCTTTGTTTGGGTGGAAAGTTGATGTTTTCATTATGCAACTCATTACAGCTTTAGTCATTATAGTAAGTTTAAAAGTCTGATCTTTTTATAAGATCTCCCTACACAATAAAATAAAGAAAATTACAAATCTTCTCAAACAAACGCAACGGACATTTATCTACCGCTTCTTCCGTGGGATCTTTGTCTGTACCGGGGACGTTAATATCCATGGACTACCAAGCGATCAGATCAATCTGGAGTTTCATTGTTTCGTGAAGGAATTAAGAAACTGAAGTAATTATCTCGGCAATAGTGAGATAACCACTCTTCTCGAGATCGCAACTAGGTACGATCTCAAGGGAAGGAATTGGGCTATGGATCTCATGAACACTTCTTCCTTGTGTCGAAGAACTCGATCCGATCTCCTCCTCCTCTTTGAAATTCATGCTCCTCAGTCTCTGATTTAGCAAGACTTCGCCAAGGCTTGAGAATTCCAGATCTGTGCAAATAAAGGCCCTAGGGCTGTATTTATAGACTTCGGGACCTCCGTTTTTGGATAAGAACGACCGATTC
This sequence comes from Asparagus officinalis, assembly GCF_001876935.1. NCBI lineage: Eukaryota > Viridiplantae > Streptophyta > Magnoliopsida > Asparagales > Asparagaceae > Asparagus > Asparagus officinalis. Next base: position 1,236 of record NW_017974538.1, read on the forward strand.
GGGCTTATCCTTAATTATAACTACTTTATCATGTTCTTGGATAATATTAGATTGGTTAAAACAAATTCAGATAGTTAACGGTTGAAAACAACTCAAAACAGCTCAAAACGGCCTTTCTGGGCCTACGGATACCCTCAGTGTCTCGGCCCTGGGGCATTGTTTTGTGCGCCCCGTCCGTTTCTGCCGTATCTTCGTCGTCCAAAATTAGAATTATGCAATTCAAAGTGTGAAGGAAAGCTGACGAGGAGATCTACAAGCTCTCATGGTTGAATCACATGTGGAGTAGATGGGACACGAGGGGCGATTCGTCTTTCGTAAGCGAAGCGTAACTCCCGATCAGTCCGTATCTTCGTTATTCTGCGGATTCATTGCTTCATACGATTCATCGACTCACTTCATGCACTTGTCTACGTCAAATAAGCTTCTTTGAATCAGATAATAATGTTCATCTTCTCCTCTTCATCTTGAGCTGTGTGTGGAAACCTATAGGCAATTTTTAACGCCTACAGATACCCCCTCCAAAGTGTTTCAGTCTCATTTCTTTTATAGAAGAGTCTGAAATACTTTGGATGTGACAGGCCCAACCTTCAGTCAGTGTAAAAGAACCTGTAGTTGGCTTCAATTCTTGACTTTTTTGATTTTTGGTTTATTCAATATTTTAACGAATAGCTAAAATTTCTCCAGCATTGCGTTTATCGTCTGGCTGTTGTCGAAGTCTCGAATCAAAATTGATGAGTTGGTTTTAGCTCTTGTCATCGAGTTGATTTTGAACTGACTATCTTCATCGAAAATTCATATCTAAACTTTGGAGTTGATCGGAGGTCATGCGTTGACCGTCATTGCCATGCATTGGCCGGTATTGACCTAAGGCTACGCATTGACCGACGTTGACCTTAGGGTTTTGCATTAATCGGCGTTGACTTTAGGGTTTTGTATTGATTGGTATTGACTTTTTATCATAACGCGTTGACCGGCATTGACTAATGAAACAACGTGTTGACCGGCTTTGACTTTCATCGCAACACGTTGACCAACGTCTATATAGTTTATGCTCTTAAGGCGTTGGAGTTTGGTTGTCCCAAATGTTGGGGATGCAGGACCAACTGTTAAAACTGATTCATCTGTATGAATAGATCTTATCCTGAAGTTGTCAAATCCGTTCCGCACGTAACATTGTGCTAAAAGAGTTAACTCTTTTAATGCTACGATATTTAATACGTAGACTTTGTCTTTCTCCCGTATAAGGCTAAACGACAACATGTATTAGATGTAGACTTAGGATTTTTGGCAAATCCTTATCCTTTAACGGATTTGGCTTGCCTTTCTCGATTATCGTTTGAATCAGGCTTGCATACAGATTGTTTAAGTCTGTTCCGTATGTGACGTTGTGCTAAGAGAGTTAACTCTCTTAGTGCTACGATATTGAATATGTAGACGTCAACTTTCTCATGGGAATAGACTACCCGGCAACGCGTGTTAGGCGCTTACTTATCCCTACTCAGGCTTCGGGATAAAAGTCACCAGACTTGGATTCCGATGTCTTCTTCAATCGGTGAAAGACTAAACCAGTAACGCGTATTAGGCGCTGACTTATCCCTACTTAGGATTCGGGGTAAAATTCCCCGTGCGTGTAAGGCGTGGGTTATAGGAGTTGAAAAGTAGTGTCTTCTCTTGGGGCAAAGACGAATCTAATGCTGGAGAGGAAGAATTCTATATTCTATCTCTAGTTGCAAAGGAAACTCAAAGTGGGATCTCCACTTCAAGAATTTGAAGAGTGAAACTAAGAGTGGGATCTCCACCCTGAGAATCGAAAAGATTCGGATAATCCTAACTGTCAGAAGATTTGATTATCGAACTAAAGGTAAATTTCTCATTTATCAAGAGTGAATTGTGGTTTCGGCCCTAACTATAGGAAGATTTGACCAAGCGGGAGTTTGAGGTGATCCTAACTGTAGGAAGAATTGATCACTCGATTTGAAAGTGGACCTCTCGTTCATAGAAGGAATCAAGAGTAGATTTTGGTTTTGGCCCTAACTATAGGAAGGTTTAACCAAATGGGGGGTTTGAGCGATCCAAAATGTTTAAATGTTTGATCGTTTAATTTACGGACCTCTCGTTCATGGAAAGAATCGAGAGGGGATTTTGGTTGTGGTCCTAACTGTTTTAAGGTTTGACCAAGTGGGAGTAAAAGTATAAATCACAGTGGGAGTGTTAACTTGTACGAATCACTCAGTGGGGGTTTTTGATGTCAAATAATGATATCTTGACATGAAAGGGATTTGACAATCGCAATAGACCATTCGAATTAAAATTTCTAGTGCTATGTTAGGACTTTAACATTGGAAGTTTAGTGTTTATCACTTTGTTTGTAATGATCGGGTTATCCCTAAGAATATTACATGTAACATTCTTACGAGAACTTCCCATTACATGAATTATTCACCCCCAACTTTCTTTGCTAAGCTGGGTCTGATGAGGAGAACATTGTCCTCAGTCGTATGTTCTGGTTATCCTTAAGAAAATAAGGTTCTCTAGGAACTTTCCATCAAAGGTGGGAAACAATTTAGACTCATATACCTTTTGGAGTATGTAGGGAGCAGTTTAGCCTTATATACCTGTTGGATGATTGAGAAGTAGTTTATACTCGTATACTCTTCGGAGTCCCAGAAGGAGCAGTTTATACTCATATACTTTTCGGAGTATCAGGGAGAAGCAGTTTATACTCTTATACTAACGTGAGCGTTGCGTTTGTGAGCAGAAACGTGATGCTGAGCTCTACGTTTCTATTTTGAAACAAGACCCTCGCGTTCACGAGCCCATATGAGAATCTCGTGTGAACCAAGTTGAACGCAACCCTTAGTGGCGCGTTATGCAACCAAAACGCAGCCCTGTTTTACAATCAAAACGCAGCCCTCAGGGGCGTGTTATTCAAGCAGAATGTAGTCCTCAAGCCTGCGTCTCACTTTCAGAACGCAGCGCCCAAGGCTGCATTGATCAACTCAAATGTGACCCTCAGGGCTACATTTCACAATTAGAACACAGCCTTTAGGCTCGCGTTTCTCAAGAAAAACACAACCCGTAGTGGCGCATTGCACAAATAAAACACGACCCTTGCGTTTCTTGCGCGATGTATCAAGTGTTGTTCAAGGTGGCCGACATGGACTTCAAACAACAGATTTGGGCCCTAGTAATAAAAACCAATACAGATCCTGGGGTATACCATGGAGCTTCTGAGCACTGCCTTAAACCCCGCCGGAGGGTTATCCACCCCCCGGGACCCCTCGGCTAGGGG
>NW_017974539.1:0-4525 GCF_001876935.1 Asparagus officinalis
CCCATTACATTAACTATTGAAGAAAGGCTCAATGTTGTAGTTAGGAGAGATGGTTTGGTTAGTAACTTTGATGTTCAAGGCACCCTTTCTGTCCAAATACTTAACCAGGAAGATGGGCTAGTTCAATTTCAGGTTCTCTCTCTCTCTCTCTCTCTCTCAATTCCTTCACCCCCCCACACACACCCCAAAAAAAACATGTATCATATATCTTCCTGTGAGATTAATATGCTTTTTCATTGTCGTACTTTAGTGGCTTCTGAAGATCAAGCATACCTTCGACCTGGATAACTGGCATTAGTGTAAATTAAACGAATGCCTTTGACTGATTAATATTTCAAGAAAATACACATTTTTCCGAATTGCAGAATCTAACATCAGAATGTTTTTGTTCCTTGATGTTTTCACCTTCTGTTTATTTTATTGATTTATATGCTTAGATGCATTTACATCACCAATATAACTACAAAGAAAATCATGATTTTAGGTCCATTCTTTCTCTCTTTGCTATCAGTCGTATATCTGGGAAGGTTTTTGATAGTTACTTTTTCCTGTTTGCAAATTGCAACCTATGTGCAATGTTTTAAATATCGGATATCGGGGAAATATCGGATGGCCAAAATTCATATCGGATTGCGGATATCGGGAAAATATCAGGGATATGTAGTAAATATCGGAATGCTATAATGAATGTTTGCATACATAGTATACTGCATTAAAATGTAATCTCAACATATGTAATGAAATTTAAGCATACAAAATATGAATAATATATGTTTAGGATCGCTAATCAACCTTCTAAAACAAACAAAAGTGCAAAGCAACGTTGCAACATTCGATCTGCTTTTTTTAGGGCAAAATGTCATTTGATATAATGGGAAAATCTTGATATCTCGCCCAAAAATTCCAAACACGGTATATTATTTTGCAACAAGCTATATAAAAAGATATATTGGTCCACATATCGGCTAATATATCGGCCATATCGGGGATTTATCACTCAAAATAGCCAAAAAGCCTGAAGGATCCAAACAGGCCTTTCCCCACTGGTCAAAATGATGTTAATTTGATCAAGTGGAGAATCCAAGGCATGAATGAGGCCTCTTTGCCATTGACTGGTGGGTTTACATTTTGAAGTCATCTTATCTTAAACAATGTTCATTTTAACATTTTCAGCACTGCTTACTGATTGATTGTATCTATGTGCAGTTAACTGCTGGCCCACTGTTTCTGGAAGTGAGACGTTTGTTAATATTGAATATGAAGCTTTTGAGACGTTTGACCTGCAAAATGTTTTGATAACTATACCTCTTCCTGCAAGTCGAGAACCACCTAGTGTAAGGCAGATAGATGGAGAATGGAGGTAAAGTTGATGTTTCCTTTTTGCAAATGTAAATAGATTCTGAATTCTGATTCTTTGTTTTCTTCTTCATAACCATTTTGCACTGGACATGCCTCCCACCGGTTGAGTGGAGTGTGTGTATGTGTTGTGTGATTGCTTTAGAATGAAAAAGCCAGAATTAATATTTTAACCACTTTAGAATTTTACGAATCCTTCACCATTTCTCTAACTGATGAGGAAAATGTATTTATCCTGTTTGGAGTTTAATATCTTAAGTCTTCAGTACATTATTTACTTTGGCCAAGATTGTAAGGTAGAACAATGGCCATTTAGATTCAGATATATTTAGATAATATCAGTTTTTCCACCAGTGGTTCTGCCCTTTGATATCTCAATTTCAGGTATGATGCAAGGAATTCGACATTGGAATGGTCAATCCTTCTCGTCGATAATACTAACCGGAGGTAATATAATCATGTCTAGGAATAAATCTGTAATGGGAGCTCTTTCAGAGATTTATTTTTTAAATGATTCATTCAACTTGTCATTGTTGACAGTGGATCCATGGAGTTTGTCGTGCCTCCTGCTGATCCATCTTCATTCTTCCCCATCGCAATCAAGTTTACCGCGGCCAACACTTTCAGTGACGTAAAGGTTGCACACTTGACTATCTGCTTTTATTGCATTTGTCATATAGCATTCACTGTATTTCCTTGGTAATGTAATTCTTGTGAAGTAGCAGTTGTTCTTAACATCTTTATATCCTTTAGTAGGAGTTATTAGGACCTCTCCCGTCTTTTTTTTTTACAGTAAAACGTATCCTGTTCCATCTCTCCAATCACCTTTTTTGAGAGCCACAAAGTTAATTTTTCCTTCTAATATTTTTATGTTGTGTTTTGTGATTGGACCACTATTGACTGTTCCAAGTAAGCACATTAGATCTAATATGAAGCTCCCATCCATTTGGGTTTATTCTATTAGATATAATTATTAGGGTTCATTCCATTAAATTTGGTAAACTTTATTATTTATTCCCCTGTAAAGATTTGTTTGTTAGTTCCTACTTCTTTGAACTTCCCCCTTCATGCAATTATATAAAGCATCACATGCAATTTGCAAGCTTCTCCATATGATCAATAATCCTTGAAAGATATCTTTGCTGCAGTTTGTAACTCATTGTTCTTGTTTTAGCTTGCTTTAACCATCAATATACACACCATTGTCTTCCTTTGACTGTGGATTTTCTCAATGTTTGTTTTTTGGTTTGAAAACTGCGGATTAAAGAGGCGGAGATGGCGATTTGGAAGATGTCCATGTATTTTAACACGAGCTTTGTAATTTTTTGCAGGTTGGAAATGTCATACCGATTAGAGGTGGTCCTCCTCCAAAGTATGCTCAAAGGATACAGCTGATAGCAGACAATTACGAGGTGGTTTGAGTTTAGAAGGGGAAAATGGTTGCCCATTTGACATTGGATGTGGATTTGATTTAAGCTACGAGGGTTTTCCTTTTTTGTTCAGGATGTGGATCATTATGTTTCTTGCTGTTTCTTTTAGTTTTGGAAGAGTGGAAGATATACATGGAAGTTTTTATGTGCTTAACGGAGTCTCAATGTTCTGTTTGTATCAATGATACCTTGCATTACAGGAATTTTATCTTTGAGTACCATATGATCTTTGGGGGTCTATTTTTGCATATCTTTCCATCTTAGGCATCTGTTTGATTTGACAAGCATATACAGTATAAAATGAGTTGTCAAGAAATAAGAGTAAGAGAGATGAGAACGATACAAAAGAGAATATGAAGTTTATTCTTAATCATTGATAGACTTCATAAAAAATATAAATTAAAGATTAATGCTAACTCTAGTATACTTTTATATGATAAAAACATCCACATAAGAATATAAAAGTACTAAAAAAATTCATGAAACTCCATTCTAAAGATTCCTAATTTCACTAAAAATAATTAAACTATTCTATAAAATATTCAGAAAATATTATTTTTTATTTCTTCTATTTTATTTTTTTATTGAGTTAAGATCAATCCTTCTTCAGGTTTATCATTTATCATTTCTCGGGCAATTCTAGAGTATTGTCTTCATCATCTACATCAATTGTGACATCAGGCTAATTTTGTATTTTTTATGCTATTATCTTTCCTGGGCTCATTAATTTTTTATCATCTCATTTAACTTTACAAAGAAGTCAAATGTACTTATGATGTTCAACACAAACTGCTCAAAATATAGACTTCAATTTTTTTTTCTATTTCAATGATAATAAATATTAATTTCATATATATAAAATTCTTTGTGTTCCTAATTTATTACTTAAATAAATTAGAAGCTATCTCTTTATTTTCCTCTAAAATGAATTCTTCTGATGTACATCCAATAAGAATTTATGTTATTTCAATAATATTACCTTTGCTCTATCCCTGTCATTTTTCATAAAGATCTAAACTAAATACCTGCATTATTCATTACCAATTTCTCTTAGATTATAACATTAATATTTAATTTGAAGAACACAGTATGGAATTTATGAATACTTACTAATTTTTCTTATGTCTTCCATGGAGATTTTTTCTTTGATTAGGATAAAATTATTAAATTATTTTTAATGTAACTCATACAGTGCTTCATTAATAGATATGTCTTATGTTAATGCTAATTCAAGTGATTCATTGACGTTTTCTGAATTTTAAATTTATTGCCATCACTACTTTCCCATTTGCAATGGAAATAACTCAATTATTTTAAAGTTATCTCTAAATATTCTAATAGTTTCTCCATATGTAATTCCTTGTATTCTTTTACCCTATAAATATTATTAACGTCAAAGATTAAAGTTTCTAAATTAAAATCAATTAATGCTAAGGTATAATATTATAGTGTTTTATCATTTCTATGGATTTAAACATCTATCAATTAATGTTACGAATGTATTTTAGCTACCCTAACATATTACTAAAATTATATGAAATTATACATCTATCAATTAATGTTACGAATGTATTTTAGCTACCCTAACATATTACTAAAATTATATGAAATTATTTTAATTTATATAGTGTCGATAATTTTTAATCTATAATATTTTTTAAAATTTTATTCCTTAACTGGATGTTTTTAATCAATTCTTATTGTTTTTGTTTACCAGTATCAACTTAGACTATTCTTAG
>NW_017974540.1:0-4506 GCF_001876935.1 Asparagus officinalis
CAAGCCAGTACCTGAACAGACGGAACTGCTGAATCAACATTGCAACATAGCTACTAAAAACCTTCCCTGGATTACCTTCACCAAAGAGGACATGCAGACGAAGAATTGGAACCACGATCGACCGCTATATTTTATCGGATACATTGGCTCCAGCGAAGTCAACCGAATCCAAGTGGATCCGGGTTCCGCTGTGAGTATTATGCCGCTTCGCCTTATGCATAGCCTTGGCATTCTAGTCAGTAAATTGGCGTCTACAGGAACAGTCATTTACGGATTCAACACCAGTGGGTCAAGGCCTTTGGGAAAGATCCGGATAAAGTGTCAAATGGGCGATCTGAAGACGGAAGTCACGTGTTATGTGATTGATGCTGAGACATCATATAACTTACTACTGGGTCGGCCTTGGATCCATGGTAATGTTATAGTTCCATCCACCCTACATCAGTGTCTGAAATATGTCGACACTGATGGAAGGGTCAGGACGGTGGTCGCGGATAAACAACCATTTAAAGGGTTTGAGAATTATTTCACTGATTCTCTCCTTTATGGTAACGAATCCGATACAGAACCATCAGTCCAGGGCACGGACAGCGGAGGAGAAGCTGATACCGAAGCCGGATTTGATTACAATGGAGGTTATGTTTTAAACGACATTGTACCCTTTGTAATCAACCTTGACGATGATCAAACGTCAGAGGGCAGTTGTAACTGGCAACTTGCCACTAATGAAATAAATAATGATTTAGAGTACTCCCTGTCTCTTGATGATGTGGTAAAAGAATTGTACAATAATCCTGATTTGTATATGCCGCTTCAATCGTCCTATGTAACAAAGGAACGCCTCCAGCATTCTTTCGGAACGACCATGATCATCCCGAACAAGATAGAAGGTGCAAAAGAAGTAATTTACGGTAAGGGAAAAAGTTCTCCGTTACCAGATCATTTCCTAAGTGAGGATGAAGATGATGACAAACCTGGTCAGCATTTATCCAAGTATAGTCCGGAAGCGCGCAAGCTCATGGAAAAGCAGGGGTACGATTTCACACTCGAAGAAGGTCTATACTTCGATCGAGGTCCTCGTAATCCAGCCAAAGCGGTATATGTACCAAAAGGGAAACCAGAGGATTATTATAAATACGGACGAGGCTTGGGTTATGTTTCCTCGTCTGAGGATGAATGTGGTTGGCAAATTATCGATCAAATTGTTAACAGAACTAAGAGAGGATACTCTTCTGATTCTTCGGCTGAGGGTTCCGATACAAGTCTGGGGGAGGCATTCAAAGCCCTAATGGTAAACATGGCTACAGCTGATCCATCCACAATGGAGGATGATGATCAAATGCCAGCATGGGAAGACCCGTGGGTTCATCATCTGAATATGCAGTATGGTGACAGGTTCGAACAGAGAGAACCCCCCACTGAGGACAAAATAGTCCAAGTTAACATGGGCGACAAGGCCAACCCAAAGCCGATATTCATCAGCGATAGTCTTCCCCCAAATGAGAAGGAGGAGTTAATTGCTCTCATCAGGGAATATATCGACGTCTTCACGTGGAACTATAAAGACATGCCAGGGCTCGACCCCAATGTAGCAATGCATCGCCTTGATATCAAGTCGGATGCCAAACCTGTCAAGCAACAGCAAAGACGGTTTTGTCCGCAGATCATGGAAGCTATTGAGGCAGAGGTTAAGAAACTGATCGAATCAGGATTTATCCGAGAGGAGCAACATCCAGATTGGTTAGCCAATATCGTTCCAGTCATGAAGAAGAACGGTAAAATCAGGATCTGTATCGACTTCAGGGACCTGAACACGGCATGCCCAAAAGACGACTTTCCTCTCCCAATCACAGATGTCATTATCGACAATACATGCGGATTTGAGAGAATGTCTTTTATGGATGGTTTCTCAGGGTATAACCAAATCAAGATGCACCCAGATGATGAGAAGCATACAGCGTTCAGAACGCCTCTCGGTGTCTTTTGCTACACGGTGATGCCATTCGGTCTGAAGAATGCAGACGCCACATACCAGCGAGCAATGACTAAGATTTTCCAAGAACATCTCAGGAAGACAGTCGAATGCTACGTTGATGATTTGGTTGTAAAAAGCCGTAACAAAGAAGATCACATCAAGGATTTGAAGACGATGTTCGATCTCATGAGGAGTCATCAATTGAAGATGAACCCCACCAAATCATTCCTTGGTATGTCCAGCGGAAAATTCCTTGGATTCGTCGTCACCACTAAAGGTATACATATCGATCCCGATAAGGTGAAGCCGATACATGAACTGCAACCNNNNCTTCTCTTGTCCCAATATGATTTGCACTTCAAACAGCAGAAGTCGATCAAGGGACAAGCGATTTGTGATCTTTTAGCGACAAACCCGACTACAGATACGGCAGAAGTTTATGACGACTTGCCGGATGAAACCCACGAGGTTAATACCACATCGCACCAACAAGTATGGCAATTATACTTTGATGGCGCCTCAAGGGCAGTTAATAAAGTAATAACCCCGGGAGGTTCTATAGTTTCCTCTGGGGTTGGAGTTGTCTTAATCTCCCCGGGGAAGCATGTGATGCCTCGGGCTTATTCATTGACTAGTCCGTGCTCCAATAATGTAGCTGAGTACAACGCGCTTCTCATTGGACTCAGTTTCGCCAAAGAGCTGGGGGTCGAATATCTCGAAGCTTTTGGAGACTCTCAGTTGATAGTTAACCAAGTTCGCGGGGAATATGAAGTCAGGAACCAAGACCTGATCCCGTACCACCAGGAGGCCATCAAAATGGCAGAATCTTTTGAAGAATTCTTCATTGAATATATCCCTCGTCTCCAGAACGCTTATGCAGATGAACTGGCAGCACTAGCGGTATCACTTGCATAGACTCATGAAGCTGAAATATTGGTCACGGTGAGGACGCATCAACTCTGCATACCCATACACAGTATGGAGATTGAAGAGGAAGACGATAGAAATATGAGCGCCAAAGAAGTGAATTCAACTCAAATTGGGTCTGAGTCCCGAGATTGGCGCTTTCCTATCATCGACTACGTCTAATACGGTATTTTGCCAGAGGATGTAAAAGAAAGAGAATCAATCCGCCGAAGAGCGCCAAGATTCTTCTATAATACCGAGACCCATACATTATACCGTAGAGGGTACGATGGTTTGTTACTCCGATGCCTTTCGAACAAAGAAGCAAAAGAAGTTTTTAAGGAAGCACATGAAGGAGAATGTGGTGCGCATCATCCTGGTCCTAAACTGTATGATCGCATCAGAAGGATGGGGTATTTCTGGCCAACGATGGTTCGTGACGCGATCGAGTACGCCCGAGAGTGTCATGCTAGTCAAATACATGCGAATTATATACATCAACCACCTGAGCAATTGCACACGTCAACCACGTCCTGGCCGTTCGAGACATGGGGTATGGACATTGTCGGTCCTATCTTTCCCCCTTCAGTCAAAGGTGATCGATTCATCCTCGCAATCACGGATTACTTCTCAAAGTGGGATTCATCCTCGCAATCACGGATTACTTCTCAAAGTGGGCTGAAGCGATTCCGCTTAAAGAAGTGAAGATGAACAACGTCATCAATTTCATTAAGCAACATGTCATATACAGACACGGCGTGCCGAGACGGATCATTCATGACAACGGTCCGCAGTTCATAAGTAATGCCTTCGTCAGGTTCTGCGACAAGTTCAAAATTGAAGATGTTTCGTCGACAGCTTACTATCCCGCTGCGAACGGATTAGCTGAGGCGTTTAACAAGACGATCATTAAGATCCTGTCCAAGCTCGTGAAGACCAATAAACGAGATTGGGACGATAAACTCGGTGAAGCACTCTGGGCTTATCGCACCACCATACGCACACCTACAGGGGCCACCCCATATTCGTTGGTATACGGATGTGAAGCTATGCTACCATTGGAAATCCAAATCCCATCCCTTCGGATCGCTCTCGCAACCGAGATGACGACAGAAGAACAACACCAGAAACGTCTCGAAGAACTCGAAAGGTTGGATGAAAAGCGCTTGGAAGCTCAACAACACATTGAGTTTTATCAAGCCAGAATATCTAGGGCTTTTAACAAAAGAGTCCGACAGAGAAGCTTCAAGGAAGGAGATCTGGTCCTCGCTGCTCGCCGACCAATAATTCTCACCTCCAAGAAGAAAGGTAAATTCGAACCCAAGTGGAAAGGACCGTTTGTAATAGACACAGTCTATTCAAACGGCGCATATCGCCTGATTACCCAAGAAGGCGCCAGGCAATTAATGCCAATAAATGGGAAGTTCCTGAAAAAGTACTATCCCTAGTATATTCAGGATAACTCATTTACCGGGGAGTTCCTTGAAGAATATTACACTTAATATTCTAGAGGGTAACCCAAAAATTATTTTCTCCACCAAATTCCCTCACTTATTAGTTTCAATTGACAGTGGGTCCACCAAAAATGTCCATCTGGCCCTCTTGACTCTTTCCATGAACAAGAG
>NW_017974541.1:0-4499 GCF_001876935.1 Asparagus officinalis
TAAAAGGAGTTGGTTAGTAAATTTATACAATCATCGAGATCATTGGGCTCCAGTGTATCTTAAAGATACGTTTACTGCAGGAATGACATCTACTCAGCGGAGTGAGGGAATTAATGTTTTTTTTGATCATTTTGTGAATGTAAATACCGAGTTACATGATTTTGTTAAGCAGTATGATAATGCTGTCAGAGCTCGCCGAGCCGCTGAACTTGAGCAAGATTTTAAGTCCACAAACTCAGTTCCTACATTGATAATTGAACATCCCATTGAAAAACAAGCTCGGGAGAATTATACGAAGAATCTGTTTACTATCTTTCAGAAAGAACTCAAGGATAGTTACTCCATGCTTCATGAAAAGTTGTCGAAGGACGGCGCAAGTGCTACTTATGCCGTTTGGAATATAGATAGCGAGGCTGAAAGCAAGAAGATAGTAAAGCATCATGTTGTTTTCGATACATCCAAAGAAAAAAGAATTAAGTGCTCTTGTGCGAGATTTGAGATGGAAGGTATATTATGCAAACATAGCTTGCACATTTTAGTAAAGAAGCAAGTATTAGAAATTCCATCAAGATATATCATGCAACGATGGACAATTAAAGCAAGACATGTTGGTTGCGGAGTTGTTAGAAATTGCATTACAAATAGTGAAGACCAACTATCTATCATTAAACATTGGGCCCTTAGGAGTAGATGTAACAAGGCACTAGAAGATACATTGACTTCAAGTACACTTCATGATAAGTTTAGTGCTTTTTTAGACTCATTTTTTGAAGAAGTTGAGAATTCCAAGATTGAGAAGGAACATAACAACAATGGAAATGAGAGCAATGCCAGCAATAAGATGCCTACTTCATCCATACTCATCTCTATAGAGGAAGCAACTCAAACCACTATTCGTGATCCAGATAAGCCTGTTGCCACGAAGGGACGACCAGCACATGCTACTAGAATTAAGTCGGGAGTGGAGATAGCACAAGAAAAGAGTATAAAAAACAAAGATTTTGTGGGTTTTGTAAGGGAAAAGGACATTATATAACGAGTTGTCCTTTAGCTAAGGTATTATACTTAATCTTGATTTAATATTTTTTCAATGTCTTTGCATTTGTCATGATAAAGTTGCAATTTTTTTTTGTAGAACAAAAATATTGCTGGTGGAGGTCGAGAAAGTTAACGGCATCGCCAAAACAAAGTTTGCGGAGGGCCAAAACAAAGCATGTGTTTCGGTTGAATGTTCACAATTTGATTTATTCACTTTTCCCTTAAGATTTATGTATGTATGGATGATAATGTGGTTGTATGGATTAATCATGTATGGATGATAATTTGAATTAATTTTTCCCCCAGAACAATGAGGAACAAAACAGTATTAAGTGGGTACAAAACGAGCAATTAGTGGGTACTAAACTTGAATAAGTGGGTACAAAAATAAAATCATGGCATTATTAGGTACAAAGCTTGATTAAGTGAGTACAAAACTTTCTTAAGTGGGTACAAAGCTTGATTAAGTGGGTAAAATATTTGAATCCAGAGCAAAGAGGTACAAAAGGGTGCCTAAGTAGGTACAAAACGTGTATAAATGGGTACAAAACTTGAATAAGTGTGTACAAAATTTTGATTCCAGAATAATGAGGTACAAAACATGGTTAAGTGGGTACAAAACTTGAATAAATGGGTACCAAACTTGATTAAGTGGGTACAAAACTTGATTAAGTGTGTACAAAAGTTTTTACAAGTAGGTACAAGGATTGATTAATTGGGTACAAAACGTGTATAAATGGGTACAAAATCGGTGCCTAAGTAGGTATAAAACGTCTATTAATGGGTACAAAACTTGGATAAGTGTGTACAAAATTTTGATTCCAGTATAATGAGGTACAAAACATGGTTAAGTGGGTACAAAACTTGAATAAATAGGTACCAAACTTGATTAAGTGGGTACCAAACTTGATTAAGTGGGTATAAAAGTTTTTACAAGTAGGTACAAGGCTTGATTAAGTGGGTACAATATTTAAGCAACGTAATAGAACTAACTCTGTATGTGATAGAACTTACAAGAGAACAGCTAGAACTAATAAGGAGTGAGCTAGGGATATCATGACATAACAAAACAAACACTTGGGCTAGAAATAACGCCAGCACGAAGTAGAACTAATAGGAGATGGGCTTGAACTAACAGGAGGCCATCTAGAACTAACTAGGAGTGAGCTAGGGATAACATGGCCATCTCGAGTACAAACACTTGTGCTAAAAATATCGTGGGCACGAAGTAGAACTAACTCAAGATGGGCTTGAACTAACAGGAAGACATATAGAACTAACAATGACTGAGATAGGCCTAACATGGGCCACAGAACAAACACTTGTGCTAGAAATAACGCCAACTTGAAGTAGAACTAACTCGAGATGTTCCAGAACTAACAGCAGGACAACTAGAACTAACTCGATAGGGGATAGAACTAACAGTAGGACAACTAGAACTAACTCGATAGGGGAGATGTCAGTTCTAACCGCTGTGAATTCTATTACAGCTCTATGCGAGGTCAAATTTGTTAGGTCCAAACGATATCTTGTTAGTTCTAACCTATTTGTAGTCAATACTATTTAACATGGGCCACAAAACAAACACTTGTGCTAGAAATAACGCCAGCTTGAAGTAGAACTAACTCGAGAGAAATAACGCCAACTTGAAGTAGAACTAACTCGATATGTTCTAGAACTAACAGTAGGACAACTAGAACTAACTCGATTTGTCAAACTTTATTTATCATTCTCACCATTGGAATATAATACTCTTAAGCTTTTAATATAAAGCTGTTGAATTGGATTATTAACACTTTTAAATATATATCTTTGCTTGTCATGCTTTCATTGCTATCATGTTTGATTTCAGATACCTATTGCTTGTGATTCCTCTTGTTCTCACTTTGGGAGTTTCTGGCATATGCAAAGTGCAGTTTGTGTTGCTGGTTTAATCACAGAAGTTTTTGTTACATATATGCATGGGGGATTTGCTGCATCATTTTCATCTCAATCTGTTCAGATTTGTATTTGAACTCAGACTTTACACAAGAGTCCCTGCATTCTTCTCAAACTTTTGCATTACATTTTCAAACAGCAGATTACAATGTTTATGACAACAAGGGAAATACTAAATATTCCTAAAACAACAATACATTTCTTCAAGTAAACAACTTGTTGGTTTGCAAGCTTTAATTCTCTTCGCAAGTGCTTGGTTTCCACATCTTTAACTTGGGAAACTGATTGAGGAGAGGGACATTCAAAATTTACCTTACGCTGGTTGTTATCATGATGCTCTTCTGCCCACCTGAAATACTGGCATTGCCTATTTGGATAGTTGGCGCAGCCCCAAAAGTATTTGCCCTTGTTTACTCCTGATCTGCAAAGCTTTAGTGGTGTCGGTATGTTACAGTAGCACGTTACCTCTGCAGCTAATTCATGAGAGTCTTGGCTTGTTTCCATGTCGCAGCTTTAATTGCCTCTATGCTCAAGTATTTTTGCCCAGCTTTCTTGCAATTTTATGAGAGAATATGTTGAGGAGGATGGAGTTGATCCCAACTATATAAGTGCAGGGGTGGGGTAAATTGTTTCCGTTGGCAAAATCTTGCTGTTTTGAGTTATGGTTTTTTGACCGTTGCACAATTTTTACCGTTGCTGGTTTCAGTTGGTTTTTTGGGGAGGCAAGCTCACCGCTTGAACTTGCTGAGCTGGTTTCCTATATTTGAGGCTGTGCAATACGAACAGGTGAAATGCAAGAAATGTGACAAAGGACAATACATTTCTTTATTGCAAAGAGTTGAAACGAACACAATAAATGTGAAATTTGATTTCAATCCCTTGATTTCCATGTTGAAACGAACATAATACTTCAAATCTGAGAAAACACGTTGAAATGATGGGAATTTGTTTTCATGGTGCATTGCTGGTTTCTTTTTTTTGCGGAAAACAACCGAACATGCCCTAACATGAAATCGATTTACTGCTAGTTCTAGGACAAATTCCATTTTAGGTCAAATCTGTTATTTCTAATCGATTTCATGTTAGTTCTAATTGATTTCTTGTTAGTTCAGATGAATTTCATGCTAGTTCTAACACAAACAGTCGTTAGTGATTTTTTCTTATTTGTGTTATGTTATTTGTTGATGTTTCTATTGATTTAGTTCATGATTATTTGTTTTGTTTATGTTATTTATTTACAGCGCTTCCCAATGACAATATAGATTGTGGCCCACCGTTATCAACGGCCGCCGTTATCGACGGCCACATGTGTTTCAGATAGGATCCCAATTGACAATTCTTCCGGAGATAATGTTTTGATGGTTGACCCCATCTACCAGGTAGAACAAACAATATCTCAGCTATAAGTAACATAGGCAAAAGAACCCACATTTGCAGTAGAACTTGCGTTTGCATTAGCTGGAGGTAGAACTAACAAGAGAACATATAGAACTAACACGGGAGCCGCTATAACTAACATAGGC
>NW_017974542.1:0-3505 GCF_001876935.1 Asparagus officinalis
ACTCATATACATGTTGGAGTATCAGGGAGCAGTTTAACCTCTTATACCGGTCGGAGGATAGGAAGGAGCGGTTTATACTCTTATACTTGTCGGAGTGTTGCCGTTCTCATTTGGCTTATCTCAGCGCTATGACGCCGGCTTCAACCAAGGTTTGGATGCTATTCTTGAGAGCGAAGCAATCCTTGGTGGGATGAAGTACCCTCCTGTGGTATGCACAGTACTTCGGATCCGCAGTATTGTCAGCTTCCTCCTGATTTGCGATAGGTGGTAGCTTGATCTTGTTGTTTTCAAGGAGGGATTCCAAGATGGCTGGAACGTCTTCGTCCTTGAAGGAATACTCTTTTTGGAGTCTCGGGTCCGAAGTCTTTTGCTGCTTTCGGGATTGCTGTTGTGATGTTTGATTAGCACCACCAGTAGCTGCAAGTGCTTTGCCCTTACCACGAGAGGCGAAGTTTGAGTTCAGAGGATTAGCCGTCGGTAGGTTCCTCTCTGCTTTCTTCCTTCGGAGGAAGCGTTCGGCTTGTTCACTGCGCACCTTCAAGTCTTTCCAAGTGTAAGACGGTGCCGTTCCCATTGCCTCCAACACGTCCAACGCGAGGTTATTGTGGCAAGTCTGGAGAATGAATTCCTCGGTGATCGGGTCCCGATAGTTCATCGCCTTGTTCCGGAACCTTTTGACGAAGGTGTCAACCAATTCCCCGTCTTTCTGTTTCTCGTCAAGCAACGACCCGATGGATATCTCGGTGTCGTCGTCGAAGAAGTTAGCAACGACCCGATGGATATCACGGTGTCGTCGTCGAAGAAGTTAGCGAGGAATTTAGTCTCCATGTCGTCCCAGCTATTCACGCTTCCTGGCTTGAGGCGGCGATACCAATCGAAGGCGGCTCCACGAAGAGTGCCAACGAAGGACCGTACCAT
This sequence comes from Asparagus officinalis, assembly GCF_001876935.1. Taxonomy (NCBI): domain Eukaryota; kingdom Viridiplantae; phylum Streptophyta; class Magnoliopsida; order Asparagales; family Asparagaceae; genus Asparagus; species Asparagus officinalis. The sequence continues at coordinate 919 of NW_017974542.1, forward strand.
CAGAGGCTCATTACCAGAGATAACCCCCAGGTGCGATTTGAAGTAAATCAAATGACGAGTGGGTGAACCCATCCCATTAAACGGCGTGAAGTTAATTAGATTGAACTTCGCCGGATATGGGATCGCTTCCGGTGAACCCATCCCATTAAACGGCGTGAAGTTAATTAGATTGAACTTCGCCGGATATGGGATCGCTTCCCATTCTCTTGGGTATAGACAAGGAATGCCCGTCTTCTTCATCTCTTGAGCGGAAATCAATGTATTGATTTTGCTCTCGAGGTTTTTAAACTTCAAGTTTTCACCTGTGTTTTCGCTAGCATTCTCGCTACCACCCCCCTGCATTAACGGGAGGATTATTGGCATTGTGTGTTTCATTCGCATTTGTATCCTCATCTTCCAGATTAACCTGGTTACGACGACTTGGCTCGCCTTGTTGGTTCGTCAGCGCTCGGATTTGTTGGTCATGCATTTCTCTCATATTCTGCATGGCCATCTGCATTTCGAGCCTGAAGCTCTCTTGTTGCTTAGCCATGGCTTCTTCGAGCATCTTGGCTACTTATTTCGCGCTTATCATCAGTGACTCGCGGGGTTGCCCCTCGCTGGATACTGTATTGTTTGATGCGACAGCAGAGCATGAATCTGATTCTTCATCTTCTGACGATAATCTTGTCCGAACCCTACCATAAGTTCCTCGTATGATGGCTCCGGACTGCAGACGGGTCATCCGCAGGGGTACTTCCGGAATCGACTCGGGATTATCCTGTGTCGACGTCCCTTTGCTGGTCATATTAGTGGTGACCCTCGGGAATTCTCCGCCTTCAACTACCGTTCTTCTTTGTCGAAAATGCCTAGTCCTTGGTTTTGGCGTTTCGGTACTGAGCCTTTCGAAGACCGAAACTCGTTCGGGGACCGTCTTGATGCAGTTGCACTCAGACAATACTGCCCGAATGAGTTTGGAACAGGGGCACTGAGTTTCTAGTCCTCGAGGACTCCTCTTCCTGGTTTTCCTCGTACCACCAACACGATAGTACAACTCGTCGGCTTGACGGTCGGAGTAACCTATCGTGTGTTGGCACGACTTCTCAGGTATAACGTTATCGTCATCAGACGACAATGTTTCCTTCTGAGGGCGAACTGCCTTCTTTGGGCTTTCAAGAGTCACGCGCCTCGAGACATGCCTTTTTGGGCGTGAATTCTCAGCAGGCTCCTGGACTTCAATGCGCAAATTGGCACGCGCAGCTGCCTTGAACTCGTTGTCATGTTGGAGGTGACGGCGACCCCCAGCATGTTGAGTCATTCGGATACTTGGCGGGTTGGTGGCGGCTTTTTGGCCACTTCCTTCTGTAGCCTTCTGCGGGCTTCTTGGACTTGAGCCCGTGCCTGCGCTGACAGTGCGTGGCACTTGCGAATGTGCTCCTCAAGTGTCGAACGATTCCGTGTGACACGGATCCATTTGTTCGTTGGCGGCTTGGAGGAGCTACCATTCATTGGTTGTTGAGGCTGTTTGCCTCTCCTTTTCTTCAGATCCGCGTTATAGCGGATTTCATCCGTGGATTCCATCGTCTTCGCGAGTTCCTTGGCTAAACGTTGGCGTCGCCTCTGACGGGCTCTCTTGGAAAGAGTAACGGAGGAATCAACAGGAACAGGCTTAACCTGGTTGGAAGTTGGTGGAGCCTCACCTGATGCAACCATGGCATCAATCGGGGTGAGATCTTCATTGGTATTCTCAACTTCTTCATACCAACGGACTTTTCTCCTGGAGGAGAACTTCTTGGACTTGCGGGGGGAGGTGGATCCGGACGAGGATGACAGATATTCCTCGAACTTTTGTTGGTCGAATTCGTACTCGACCTCCTCCTCGACCGGGATTGAGATCCGCGGCTGCGACATGACGATCTCGGCAGCGAGATCGTTGGCTCCCACTATGGTCGCCAGATTTTTCGCGGGAAAAATCGTAGCTTTCTTCATTGAATTCGTTGTTCTCTCAAGTAACTGTTTATCGATTACAAAAGATCCGGTCTTTTTATAAGATCCGGTTGCAACAAAATCAAAGAAAAAAAATAAAAAGATTACAACTTTCCTTTTTCGAACGAATCGCGAGCTCCTGTTTTGCGGTCACTCACTTTTGTGGGTTCTTTGCCTACGCCGGGGTTAATCCGTGGACCACCGCGCGATCTTGATCCAGTCAGATCTACACGGTATGATGGGTGCTATTTCACGAAGAAAATAACAGCCGGGGGTACTATTTCGCCAATGAAATAATAACCTTTAGTAATCAAAATCGACCAAGCGAAATCGAGACTCTTCTCGGGATCAAAGGCCAAGCTTTGATCCGGAGGGAAACCGTGTAGATCTTAGATCTGATCTCTCTCAAACTCCTGCCTTATTTGGCGTGGATGATCGCCAAGAACCAGATCTGGAAGTCGAGTCTTCAAAGCTTCGAAAGTTCAAGTACAATTCTTAATCCAGCAAGGTTTCGGCTCCAAAAGTTCCAACCCTTCACAAATGAGCCCTCAAGTCCTATTTATAGGCACTCAGATCTGTGCCTTGGCACAGATCTGGGTCGGCCACAGGTGGCCGGCCACCC
>NW_017974542.1:3698-4497 GCF_001876935.1 Asparagus officinalis
AGCCACCTCAAGGTGGCTCGGCGAGCCACCAAGGTGGCTCAGCCACCGAGCCACCATTTGGTGGCTCGGTTGCCGAGCCACCACTTGGTGGCTCGGCTCACCGAGCCGCCTAGATGGCTTAGTGCCGAGCTCTTCCGGGTGTTCGCTGTTGTGTCCGTTGTCCGGTTTTGCGCTTCGTTGTTGATTTGGACTCTGATTTGACAGTCCGAATCCTAATATGGCAGTAAATCCGCCTTGGTGTTTGAGTTCGAAACCGTTCTATGGTTGGATGACTCGTTAACTCCCCGAACCATTTGATTGATTCCGCACGCGAATGGATGCATTACGTTACTTGCGTACGATTTGTTAACCTCGTCGCCTCATTAATCCGCTTCGTTACGTGTCACTTGGCTTCGATGTTGTGGACTAACGCTCGTGTTTAGATACGTCACCCGACGGTTCGTTGGTTTGTCGAATCACCGTACCAAGCTGTGTTCAGGGACCTATGGGTAGTTTTATACGCCTCGGGCTTTCAAGAGTCACGCGCCTCGAGACATGCCTTTTGGGGCGTGAGTTCTCAGTGGGCTCCTGGACTTTGATGCGCAAATTGGTGTGCGTAGCTGCCATGAACTGCTTGTCATGTTGAAGGTGGCGGCGACCCCCAGCATGTTGAGTCGTTCGGGGTTTCTTCATCAGGCCCAAATGTTCTTGAACTGGAGCTTTGCATCGCTCATCGGGAAGTGGACCGAGTCGCTCCAAAACTGATCTTCTTCTTCGGGATGGTCCTGCGGGATCTCCCGAGGCAGCTATGGGAATTACC
>NW_017974543.1:0-4758 GCF_001876935.1 Asparagus officinalis
TCAATCTAATACGTCGCGGGCTTGTTCACGCTCCGATTCCCCGGTATTTTGGGAAGCGGGGCGTGACATAATCAAGACACCCGCTGAGCTCAGATGACCTTTCTTCCAGTCGCCAGCTGCCATCTGTGAAAGAATGAATGGCTAGATTGGTCAGCCTATCTTTCCTTTATCCTTATCCGTCAAACCTGGAACATTATCGAGGCACCTCCTATACTCGAGTGCCCCGCCCTCCAGTCATCAACAGCCATCTGTCGAGATAAAGATGACTCAGCACCTGGCCATACTCTTAGCCATGCGCCATCTAATCAATCCTGGGGACTCATCGAGATCATCTCGAAACAATATCCTCTCTAGTTGCCAGCCGACACGTAAAGGAATTATTGCTGACTCAGCCTCCAACTCATCCCCCACCGTCATCCACAGACCCCTGATGAAGCCACGTGCCTATCTTCGATAGCCTATAAAGAGGGAGGCATTTGAGCCAGAGCAGGAGAGGGCGAAAAAACTCAGGTTCTTCGAAAAAACTTAGAAGTTACCCTTATTCTTCAAGTTGTTTCTGAATAATTCTAAAGCGAGAATGTACCCTGCATGGACCTCACTGGCCCAGGGACTCTCCCTAAAACCTCCCTCAAGTTCATCCTCTAACTTAACCGTCGAAGATACCACGGGGGAATCACGCCCCGTACCCCGACGTTCCTTGTGTGTGCAGGCCATCGGTCCACCCCGTGCGCTTAGAACTCGACATAAAGTCAGAGGGGGAGTCGGCTCCTTCATCCTTCATCATCCTCCCTTGGAAGACAACCTCCCACCTATTGGTTGTGTGATTATAAACATCAACAGTTTGACGTCCACCGTGGGGCACACTCTCTTCTCTGAGAAGAAATGCCCTATTCTGAGTAGGGGCCCGATGCAGTTTATCCTTACACTACTGGAATCGCATCACTCAAGCTAAGCGAAGCCTGAAATTGCATCATTCAAGCTAAGGAGGAATAGCCTATGGCTATGAGAAGCCAGAAGTAGGCATAGCCCTCCAGGGCTCCGACAGCTTTCTGGGGAGTATTTGCCAAGTAGAACCTCGAAAGCCCTCCTGAAGAAGATGCAGTATAAAAGTGCTCGTCTGTCTTGAACATGAAACGTAGGCTTCCCACAGTCGCCATAGATACGAACTTCATCTTCTGAACAGCTCAGAAGCCTGGAGTTGGATCATAAAAAGAGCCCTTCCTCCACCAAGGGTTATGATCAGATCCAGAATGGCACAAGCTCGACCCCACGCCAGTCCAGGGGTCCCAGGAGCAGCCATCAAATCTGTGGCGAGCCATCCGGACCATCACCGCCTTCACAGAAGAAGTGGAGACTGTTGGTATATGCTCATGCATGTACCAATTTTTTTAACAATTTCAACCTGAAATTAGGAATATAAGTTTTTTATAATTGGGATCATAATTAGATCAACCCATATGATCTGTGATTAGATGGATAAAGTCTGGATCTTATTTAATCTGGGTGCTCGATAGATTTAAGGTTTATTTTCACTTTGGCACCCCAGAATTTATTCATTTTTCCACTTTGGTACCCTCAAGTATTATTTTGAAGACTTTGATGCCCCCAGAGTTGTAATTCCATTTCACAATTGATTTTCTTGGTTACATTTCGTTAGATGTTTTGTTAAATTTGTGTAACATTTGGATCTATTTTAGCCAATGGCTTGAGATCCAGACAACCAAATGTTAGGATAAAAAGTGCAAACCATTTGATATAAATTTAGCACGAAATCTAATGAAATTTGGACGAAGGTATCAAAGTGAAATATGACTGAAATGTTGGAGAATCAAAGTGTTTGGATATAATGCATACTATCATTTATTTGGGAATGATCTTGTGAGTTAGTGTTTAGTTTCTAAGTCTCCAAGTTATTTGCTCCTTCAGATCCTCAGTATTTTGCTTTTGAAAGAGAAAACCCTAGAATTCACATCGACATGACCACTGGCCAGCTAATTGAAGTCAACCCGCCTGAACTCAGATTCCCATGTAATTTCCCCTTCCACTTTATTAATTCCATCAATTTTAGGGTTTTAATCTTCGTTTAATATTGTGTTTTTTTCATGGTTTGATCAGTTGAATTAGAGAAGGAGATCTCTTGTTCTATTCTGTTATCCAACAAAACCGATGACCACATTGCTTTTAAGGTATAATTCTCATTCTTTTTCTTTCGTTTGATTCATAAAAGATTGTCAGCAAATTTAATAAAGATTTGATTTTTGGGTTTTTTTTTTAGGTTATGACAAGTAGCCGGGATTGCATAATTTGGCCTAACAGAGATATCCTCTTGCCACGATCCACATGCAAAGTCGAAGGTACTCCTTTTGCAATTGTGAATAAGTTTACTTCTTTCTTATTATACTCTCCTTTTGGTGTAGTTGGATTATTTAAGTTTATTTTTGGGTTATAGTTACGAAGTTTGAGCAAAGTGAAGCACCACCTGACATGCAATGCGAAGACTTATTTGTTATTAAGAGCATCGTCACCTTCCCAGGAGCTACTAGGGATGACCTTAGACCTGAGACGGTAAACCCTTTAATTAAATAATATAGCTATAAATTTGTTTTAATTTGGGTCTATCATGCAGTATATGTTTTGGAAACTGAAGTAATTAGACACTTAGTGAAGGTGTATTTGTTTGTTTATTTTGATTTAGGAGGACTTTTATGTTCTTTGGTCATTTTGAATTAGGATTGTGAATTAAATTGTCTAGTTATTAATTATAGTTGTGTTTAATGCAAATTTTGGTTTCAAGTGGTTTACTAATTGTGAGAGATCATGCCATACCCGACTCTCGATCTTAACTAGGGTACATGCGTGACAGTATATATTTTTACTAAAACTGACACAAATATGCATGAAAGGATATAATTTTACTAAAACTGACACATAATACGAACTATAAGAAGTGGGTGAATGGACCTAAGGAGGTTACATACACTTTCTTTGGGCAATAAAATTTGGGATTCATTGATGAAAATATAATTTGGCGGTTTATCGATATTAGTCCATTAAATCTTTAATAATTTGATTTTTGTTTCTCAAGTCTTCATATTTTGATATTGGTCCTTCAAATCTTCATATTATGTTGATGCTAGTCCCTATGGTTAGTTAGGGTTATGAATTAGGTAGAGATGTTAAATGGGTGGGTATGGGTTTAAATGGGCGGACCATAAATGGGCGGGCATGTTTTGCCCATTTACCCATTTATGGCCCATTTAACATTATTTAAATGGGCGGGTTTTTGCCCGCCCATTTAATAAACGGGTCGCCCATTTGCCCATTTAACTATAGTACATATATATGTATAATACTTTTGGGGTGTTTTTTGTAAACTTTTAGGAGGTTTTTTTGTAAACTATTGTGGGTTTTTTGCAAACTTTTTGGGAGCTTTTTGCAAACTTGTTGGGGCTTTTGATAAAATACTAACAAAGATAGAAATATAAACAAAGATAAACAAATGCAGACAAATTCATGATTGAACCATTTACAAGCCTGGATAAAAGTACAGACCTCACACATTTGCAAAATTAACCTCAAATTTCCAAACCAAAAACCAAAAGATCAATAACAACAAAATTGCGAGTATATTTAAATGAATTAAGATAGAAAACACAAGGTATGCAAGGATCTGTATAAGATCAATAACTTGATATAAACGCCATCATAACTATCAGCAACACGATCACGATTAGTAAGGACAATCTACTTAATTACTTGATAAACTAGAAGAGTAGTAAGTTCGTCTATAAACAAAATAGTAGCACAACCATAGTCTACTTATTTCCCATCTTTCAAATGTTCAGGCATGAACAGGATCATGACAGAAGAAAGAAAAGACCAGGAAACAAAGATCAAAAGGGAGGGATTTATGGCCCATTCAGCAGCTTCAGCAACTTCAGCAGCAGCAGCAGCAGCAACAATCAGTTAACCAGTATATGCCAGAGTTGGAGCAATTTTTGAAACTTCAGTTAGAGGAGCAACATCATCTTCAACAGCTACAGCAGCAACAAGAATTGCATCAGCAACAACAGCAACTTCAGCTCCAAATGCAACTAAAAATCATGAAACTTTACTTGGTTAATTGTTCAATTTTCGAACATTTGCTGCAGCAGCAGTTGAATGACCCAAATATTCCCTTTTCAGATAAATAATGAAATATCAGAACACAGCAGGAGAGACACCAACTAAACGGTCTTGGTAAGCCTCCTGCTGCCTGATATGAGAACTACTATACATTCTCCAATTGCATCCCCTCCCCCTTCTTCTGTAAGGTATTAAAATATACCGAATATACTCGTATTCATACACAAGTGATACAGGAATAAAAATCCCAAAATCTTTCCAAAAATAATAAATAACATCAGTACAGCTTGCTGAACTGAGGAGTCTGTAAGCTTTCTCCCAATCTAGGAAAAAAACCCTCCCTTTCAAAAACAAGATGCAAAGAAGTCACGACCTTCACCACTGATGCCCACACAAAGGGAGCACAAAAGAAAGCATAGCCAAACACTGACAATGCCCTAACCACACCATTAGTATACCAAGGACAAGCCATCACAAACAACGAACCAACTATCGCAATCCAACACACGCATCTACAGAATTTCTATATAATAAAGGTTGTGCCATATTATGCAAATTTACTGAAGCTCCAGTAGCCAAGGCGGATGTTAGCGCTTCACCTTTACCTCCAAAAGCAATTGTAAGTTTCCTTTT
>NW_017974544.1:0-4488 GCF_001876935.1 Asparagus officinalis
GACTCAAACTAGAACTAACATTGGACTCAAACTAGAACTCATGTGGACTCAGACTAGAACTAACAATACCGTGGTAAAACTTGGCATTGTTTAAGATGAACTGAAATTAGGGAAAATTCGGTCGAGTTCCCAAATACTGGATAACATAGCACTTACTGTATTTTTGGGGAGGGTTCGTTGGTACGACCCGCCATTGCCGTTCTTCTTTTCCGGGCTCGCCATTTTATTGAATGCTTTTGCATTTCCATAAGGGTTTGAGTAGCTTCCTCCGCGCTGCCAACCCCAGATGAACCGTTTTTGCCCTTCGACTCGCCTCGAAGAACAACCTCGTAATCGTTAACGGATCCTTCCCTGGACGATATTTTTTTGGCGAAAACCCTAGAAACTGTTGAAATCCGAACATAAATTAGAAAGATCAAGAGGTTTTGAGGATCCTAAGCGGTGGAAGAGAGAGAAAGAGAGGGAGGGTACTTGAATATGGATGGGGCGAATTAACCGAGATCAGTCCCATCAGAGGGGTAAGATCGTAACTTCCGCTGTGCTTTTTCTGAAAAAGATACTTCGAGGCCTCGTCACAAATACGGTGCGTATTTGGGGCTTATACATATGGGGCAAAATACAAGAGGGTTCGTCACACGAAGTTCCCACTTACACATTTCCCCCTAAAAACAAACAAAAATAGAGACCACAAATAAAGCGAAATAATAATAACCCCAGACCCGTAGACGATGACATAAACCACAACCATAAGCCCAAAACAAAAACCATGAAAATTCACATTCACCCTCGAAGACTCATCATGTTATATTATTTGTAGCCGCACCCTTTATTTCCTATTACTTAATAATAAGAATAATAAGTTCCAATTCTCAAAACTTGTCTACCACTATGCAAGCGTTCTCATCATCGCTCACCTCCGCTAAACCCTTCGTTGCTTCTCCTCGCTCTCACCCTCGCGTGAGATCTCAGCTCAGCGATCGACAATCTCTAGCAGTCGCTGATTCCAAATCAATGGCGGCCAAGTGGGCCCAGAAGACTGTCGTCCTCCCTCCGCAAAAGAGAGGATGTCATCTCGTCACTTCCAAGGTGAAGAATAACCACAATTTTCTTTCTTTTTTCGATCAATTTTGTGCTGACTTGGGTTAGTTTTTGCTTCAATTTTTGTGGGTTTTCTTTGTTCCGATTAGTTATGAATTAGGTATTCTTTAGATTGCCAAATTTTGGATGTTATCTGCTGAATATTGGAATTTTTGTTTCTAGTTGATTGTGAACCACTGATTCTGCCTGACTTAATTTTGTTTGGTCATTCTTGTTTTTTTTTCTAATATTCTAGATTATTATAGTTTAAAGTTGGGAGCTTTGATCACGGTTTATCGAGAGAGTGGTGCTAATGGCAACAGTTGCTACCTAATGGCAACAGCTGCTACTGATTCTTTGAAATATAGGAAGTTTTCCATATTGTTTTAGATGCCTATGTATTTGGAGGTCAGTGGACTTTGCTTTAGATATCTCGAGAGCACCTTGGGTTGTATTCAGATAAATGATCAAACTCCCTATAAATTAGTTGGTTTACTTCGATCGACTAAGCCTTTGTACTGTAAATCATTTTGAATGCGGGGTGACATAGTCACTCTACTGATTCTAGGTTGTGAAGGACGGAATGTTAAATGTAAAGATATAGTTTATGGTGAGAAGCTAACGATGTTTTTTGGAGATGGAGGATATAGTTGAAACAAGTGTGCTTCAGGTGAGAACAGAATGGCCTTTGCAGCTGAAGCACAAGATGAGTCCTCATCGTAGAAGAAAACAGTCTTGAATGACATAGGTGACGTGTCTCGATATTCTCAAGTGCTTCCTGAATGAATTTCCATACGTTGCCTATCAGTTTATATATCATTATATTATATGTTCTCATAGATGCTATAAACAGATATTTAGGAAGGGGATCTTATTGGAGATATGTCGGTTCTTATCTATATTAATTCATTAACTATTATTCTTTGATAAGATAATGTCAAGTAAGAACTTTTGACAGGTGTGCTTTCTGTATTGTTAAGATATTAGCTTCGACAACAACTTTGTAGGCTAGAAACTAGATGAAAGGAAATGATTATACAGTTTTATTTAAAAAGATTAATTACAATCCGGTACCCTTAAAATATGGTTTAATTACACAATTGACCTTGGAGTATGCGTATCTACATGGATAACCCTGAGATCATTGACTGTAATTACACGGGTAGTCCTAGAATCTGATTGTAGACTAATGCTGTTGTTTTTTTGTACAGACATGGAGTTGTTTGACTTTGGTGAGCGGTAGGGTTAGGTGTAGGGCTAGGTTCATGACAAAGATAACTGACTATTAAGGGTAGAGATATGGTTGTACCAGTAAAATGCTAATAAGTAGTTTTTGCTATAACCTCAACCCCAACCCTGATCATAACCCTAACCAAAATCCTAACTCCAATTCTGACCTCTACCGTAACCATCATAAAAAAAAGAACTTCAAATCAGGAAATATAACTGATTATAGATTTTAGGGTCACCCATTTAATTAAAATTAGTAATCTTAGGGTTACCTGTGTAGTATGCCGAGTCTAGGATCACTTATATGATTACATCGTACTTCAGGGTATCAGATGGTAATTAATCCTATTTAAAATAGTAGTGAAATATCAAATATGCACACAATGAAAGTTAATTACCTGGAGGTGCCAATTAGTACATCTTTTGTTTGAATCTTTTATATTCCAAACTTTAGAATACATAAGTAAAGTTATATAGATAGGCATCTGAATCTTTATTAAGTTTGAGAACTTTTTTGCGGTTTTGATCTTTCATCAATATTGTAGTAAATCTCGTGTGTTTGCTCCAATGTCCTCATTGTTGGTATCATGAATAATAGTTGAGTGCTAGATGGAAGCATTCATGTTGTCTATCACTTAGCTTTCGAAACAACTAGATATGTAAGAACAATTAGATCTAGCCATCATCAAATATTGATTCCTGCGTCTAAGAAATCCTTGGCCAACTATCTCCTTCTTGATTCCTTTGACAACTCATTAATTGTGCACAACAAACGGCTAGGGGTGTGCAATTTATTCATGTTTGCTTCCCCCGTAAATACATAAAGCGACGATAGCAATTTAAGTCCCATTATGGAATGCATACACAATGCACATCCATATTACATTCATGTTACTTCATATGGATCATGATTTTCTTTCATAAATCAGCAAAGAATATATATATATCACAAGAGAATGGCTTCTACTCTATAAGATATTAATTCAATTTGGCAGTTCGTCAAATAAGATGCTATTGGCAAGGGATTGCTAAAGAAATTGGCTTAATGTCCTTATATACATGTTGATGATATGAATGATTACATCTGCTTTAGTTATCACTGGTGCTTTTCAGGAGTTATTCCAAAACTGTAGATACGTCTAAGCATCTTGTGATGGATTTATTTGAAGTTAAATCCCTCTCCAAATGGTATGAACATAATGGAGTTATGGAGGGGTCAACCCCATTTGAAATATCACTCAGGCTAAAAGATTGTGGGCTTGACACCTTTTGAATAGCCCAAAACCAACTTTGACTGCTTAGGTGGTACTGTTGCTAAAGCAGCTTGATTGTTTTTCCCCCTCTCAGCTGGAAACACTTACATTTGGGTGTTGGTTGAGCCCTTATTACTGGTTCATTCCTTATAACGTGGGAAGCCTTGAAGTTCACTACAAAACCTCTATGCTAACATAACTTGGATTGGAGATGATTCCCATGAATAACTGCTTTGCCAAAAGAACCAACTAAGGATGAGTATCCTTTTCTCCTTTCTCCTTGCTGACCGCAAGATGTTTTTAAGGTTTTCATACAGAAGAGTCTCAGTAATATTTATCAAGAAGGTAACGGTGCTATCTATCTGATGCCTAACAGTGAGCTTCAGTCGGAGGAACCAATTATGACGCTACTGACACTCCTAAGTCCTCCTGGATATGGTAGAAGTTTATCTTATAGATTTATTTTATTGCCTTCCTACTTTGTGGCTGTATCCAGATACATCCACTAATATAATTGATAAAAGATACTTAATATATGGGTTTGGTGAAGAGAGAATCCTATTTTCGTTCAGCTCATTGCATCATGAATGTTAAATCATAATTTCATGATATGCATTTATTCTGTAAATGAATCAACTAACTGATATCAATCTGGTGAGATGCTTGACTGATGTTGATGGAGTGGCTAATAAGTTCTGAATATCATCTAAAAGGGGAAACCCATATTAGAGTCTTGTATGTAAACATGTTAAACCACTTAGCCATCTTTCTTTCTGTCTGATGGAGCTAATCCCATCCTGTGCCATCAAATTTTTTCACTTGACTGGACCTTATGTAGTTAGTCCTATAAGTCTCTACTTTTGGACGTACCTAAGTTGTATGGAAACGGGTGCGGGTACGTGTATTGGACATGTCAATTTTGTAAATA
>NW_017974545.1:0-3869 GCF_001876935.1 Asparagus officinalis
CCGAACGAGTTTGGATGCCAAAGGCCGAATCAACGCCTAAGGTAAAAGCAGGTAATATTGCTCTACAACCTTCGTCCGTTTCAGGTCCCAAACCTTCGGTAAAGCCCCACCGCAGCGTGGATTTCCCCAAGTTCAAGAATCCTCTGAACAACCGTATCGACGCTCTACCCGAGAATCGAGGAAAAGCGCCTGTCAAGGAAAGCTGGGGATCGCTGAAGGAGCTTCAAGCCAACACCCAGACTGGGGGTCGTACACGACCTCCTAACAAATCGATCTCTGCAACAACCAGCTCGGCGGTGCGTGCAAAGGACCAAGAGCCCGTTAAGGTTTCACCCTCACAAAGGAGTGATTCCAAACGTGCGACTCTTGCGGAGGCCAACAAGGCAATGATTACTCAGAAGAAGACGCGTCCGACAAACGAACGCGTTATACCTGAGAACCCATGTGAGCAGCCGATAGGTTACTCCGACGGCAACGTCGATGAGTTGTACTATCGGGCTGGGGGTGCGGATGAATCTCGAAAGAGAAACACCCGGGAAGCGGATTCTCACTGTCCGTGTACCAAAATTATCAGGGCAGTATTATCAGCCTGTAGCTGCCCCAAGACCGCTCCACAGAGGGTCTCGATATTCGAGGGAATCTCCGATGGACCGACAAAGCCCAAATCAAGGCGTTCCCACCAAAGAGGATCGATTGATCGAGAGGACGAACTCCCAGAAGTCACCATCAACACGGTCAACAAAGGAAAATCCCCAATCATCTCAGGTGATTCCGACTCTAATTTCTCTTTGGGAAGCAGGGTCAATTCGGGAATAGCTCAGCTTCAGCCAGAAGCCGTCGGATATAACAACGACAATGGAGTCCATGAAGGAGTCCATTCCGATGATGAACTCTCGGATTCCTATTCCGCTCTCGCTTCTGACGAGACAACGTCTAGCATAGGGCAAGCTCGAGAAGTGCTCATGGTCAACACCGAGCAGATAGCCAAAATCATTGAAGAGGCCCTGACTAAGCAGAAGGAAATCTTCAAGTTTGAAATGGAAGTGGCTATGCAAGAGATGAGACAAATGCACGACCAACGAATCCGAGCTTTGTCAAATCAGCTAGTGGAATCCAGCCGTCGTACCCAGGACGCCGCAGTTGATAGCGATCCGGAAGTGGACGAAGTCGTCATGGCCGACGCACCGCCCAAGAATACTGGGAGTGGCCCCACTAAAAATAACAACACTGGGGGTGGACCCACCAGCAGTGACAACACTGGGGGTGGCCGTATGATTCCTCTCGAAACTTATCCAAAACAGGATATGGATGAGGCCGAAAAGATGAAGGATCTCGAAAGAAAAATCGACGCCCTGATGTCTACTCGAGAGGTGAAGAGGACCGGCATTCCGTGCCCTTACCCGAAAGAGTGGGATTCGATCCCGTACCCGGCAAAGTTCAACCTAATCAACTTCACGCCGTTCAACGGAGAAAAATCGACGCCCTGATGTCTACTCGAGAGGTGAAGAGGACCGGCATTCCGTGTCCTTACCCGAGAAAGTGGGATTTGATCCCGTATCCGGCGAAGTTCAACCTGATCAACTTCACGCCGTTCAACGGAAAGGGCTCGCCCACTCAACATCTGATCTACTTCAAGTCTCACTTGGGGGTGATCTCTGGCAACGGACCCTTGATGGTTCGGTCATTCGTTGGCACCCTTCGCGGGCCTGCCTTCGATTGGTACCGCCGTCTCAAGCCCGGAAGCATCAACAGCTGGGAGGACCTGGAAAGCAAGTTCCTCGCCCAATTCTTTGATGATGACACCGAGGTGTCGATCAGGACACTCTTCGACGAGAAACAAAAAGGCGGAGAGTCGGTGGATACCTTCATCAAACGCTTCCGCAATCAGGCAATGAACTGCAGGGATCCCGTCACGGAGGAATTCCTCTTGCAGACTTGTCAGAACAATCTGTCCATTAACATCTTGGACGTGATGGGAATAGAGCCGCTCAATACCTGGAAAGAGTTGAAGGCTCGAGTAGAACAAGCTGAACGCTTCATCAGAAGGCGGAAGGCCGAGAGAAACCAACCGATGGTTGATCCTCTGGATTCAGATCTCCTACCTCATGATGAAGGGGACGTACCTGCAACGGTCTTTGACGATAATCAAACGTCTTAACAGCAGTCCTGGGAACAACAGGAGAATTCGGACGAGGAACTCCAAAACGAGTACTCGTTCAAAGACGAAGACGTTCCAGCTATTTTCGAGACCCTTCTCGAAAACAACAAAATCAAACTCCCGCCCATCACGCATCAAGAGGAAGATGGCGATTCTGCGGATCCAACGTACTGCGAGTACCACAGAAGGATCCTCCACCCCACCAAGGAATGCTTTGCTCTCAAGAATAGCATCCAGACCTTGGTTGAAGCCGGCGTTATAACGCTAGGGTAAGCCGATTGAAAACGGCAAGACTCCGACAAGTATAAGAGTATAAACTGCTCCTCAACACTCCAAAGAGTATACGAGTATAAACTGCTTCTCAATCCTCCGACCGGTATAAGAGGTTAAACTGCTCCCTGATACTCCAACAGGTATATGAGTCTAAACTATTTCCTACCATTGACGGGAAGTTCCTGGAGGATATTACGCTAATATTCTTAAGGATAACCCGGTCGGACAACAAAATCAAACCCAGTTCCAAGAGAGAAGCTGGGGGTGGATAATCCAATGCATCGGGAAGTTCCCGAAAGAATACCACATGGGTATTCTTAGGGATAACCCAATCATTGTGGAATTGGTGAACAAGAAATTCACATTCAAACTCTAAAAGTCAGAATGTCCCTTCTTATTCCCTAACTCTTATGAGTTATTTTTGTGAGAAGAGATCCAATCTTCTGATAGGTTAATCTTTCCTCACCAAACCATCCACTGATCAAATCAAACGACATTGGACCCACCAACATTTCCATCTGCCAGTCATTGGCATTTCTCAGATTTAACATGCTAGGTCCTAAACGCCTAGCGTTAAAATCTCCCTTTGAGTGATGACACGAGTTGGCACTTTCTTTGCTACCCGTATTCCACTCTCTTCGCTTTCTGGTCAAACCTATAAAAGTTAGGGCCAAAGCCAAAATCCCCTCTCGATTCCTCCAATGAACGAGAGGTCCACTTTCAAATCGAGTGACCAATCCTATAAAAGTTAGGGTCGTTCGAATCTTTCCGATTCTCGGAGTGGAGATCCCACTCTTAGTTTCATCCTTCCGGATTCTGGGGGTGGAGATCCCACCTCGAGTTTCCTTTCCAGCTGTAGATAGAATATAAAATTCTTCCTCTTCAGCACCGGGAGATAGAATATAAAATTCTTCCTCTCCTCGGACCTTTCCGATGCTCGGAGTGGAGAACCCACTCCCAGTTCATCATTCCGGATTCTGGGGGTGGGGGATCCCACCTCAAGTTCCCTTTCCGGCCGAAGATAGAATATAAAATTCTTCCTCTTCAGCACCGGGAGATAGAATATAAAATTCTTCCTCTCCCGTTTCTCAATCTGTCTTTGCTTTTAGAAAAGACACGATTGTCAAATCCGGGCACTCGATGCACGGGGAATTTTATCCCGAAGCCTGAGTAAGGATAAGTCAACGCCTAACACGCGTTGCCGGGTAGTCTATTCCCGTGAGAAAGACGAAGTCTACGTATTCAATATCGTAGCACTAAAGGGGTTCACTCTTTTAGCTTAAACGTTACATGGGAGCGGACTTAAACAATCCGCATACTAGCCCGACTCAAACGGTAGTCGGTAAAGGCTAATCAAATCCGTTGATGGCTGAGGGTTTGCCAAAAATCCTATAAATACGAGAGTTTGACGCATCAACTCCTCATTAGTTGGTCTCGT
>NW_017974545.1:4149-4483 GCF_001876935.1 Asparagus officinalis
ATGCAGATGAAAGCCCCGACACTTGGGACCACCGTGCTCCAATACCTTAAGAGCTTAAACTGTGTATACTCCAGCAAACGTACGAGTATAAACTGTGTTAAGGGCGATCCATAAACCCTAGGGTCAACGCCGGTCAACGCGTAACCCTAGGTCAACGCCAGTCAACGCGTTGCAATCAAAGTCAACGTTCGACGATTCAAAACCCTAGGTGGACGCCGGTCAACGCGTAACCCTAGGTCAACGCCAGTCAACGCGTTACAACCGAAATCAACGTTCGACGATTCAAAACCCTAGGGTCAACGCCGGTCAACGCGTAACCCTAGGTCAACGCCAG
>NW_017974546.1:0-4476 GCF_001876935.1 Asparagus officinalis
CTGAAGACCGACCAGGTTTACTTTGGCAAGGGCAAGACACTCCCTGACCAACCTACGTTTAGCAGGGTCATTTAACCCGCGAACATTCCAAGATCCTATACGCATGGATAAACGGCAGAAGACAACTTAGAGAAATGAGGAGGGAGGGGGCTTAGAGGGGAAGGTCCCCTAAAGACATCCTATTCTGGATCTCCTTCAAACCAGACTTATCTACTGGAGCTAGAATGCCACAGTTCACTGAGATCTCTTCCAAAGAGTCCAGGTCCGGTGGGGGAATGGGAGGAGTGGAAACAGAGGAAGAGGAGTATGGTTTAGATATACCTGAAAGCTTACCCTTCTTGATCATGGCTAGATGTTTCCTGAAAGGCCAGTGCGAGGGGTTGCTGCTTGAGATTTTTTTCTTGGTTTGTTTGGACTTCTTCTTGGCCGGTTCGAAACCAGGGGGAATATCAGAGGAAGAGTTCTCGTCCTTAGAGTCTGTGGAGCTGATCTGGATGGCAGAGTCTCCTTTTGGGGATAAAGACGGAACGTCTACCAGATGTGGGAAAGCTGCTTTGAGAGAGAACCAGGAATCTTTGGAGATGTCGATCGTAATACCTTTGAAAGAGACCGCCATGAGCTCAGGCGGAGCTGGAACTGATGGGGGGAGAGGAGGAGGATTTGAGCCATCTTCTTCCAACATTGGGCTTTTTCCTTTTAAGGAGGCCTGATTTGGTCTCGGGGATAGAGACAAGTGGCTCTGGCGAGGGCATTGGAGGGGCTGATCTTTGGGAGGAGGGGATGAGGCACCTTCTTTACGAACAAAGACTTCGAAGAGATCCCGATCTCTTCCTTTTTCCGCTGGCAGTGGCTCACCTACCACTCTCAGTTTGACTGATCCTTCCATGATATGAACTCCATTTTCTGCTTCATACCTGAATATGACTTCTTGGGGGATTTCAGAGGGATCCCTAACATGCAGCATAGCTTTGCAAGCTAGGGCTTCTCTCTTAAGCATGATATCGTCGGAGAAAGCAATGACATCTCCTATGTCCACAAGAATACTGGTAATGAACTCCGAGTCCCATAGATGAATGGGGAGACCAATAATTTCTACCCAGACATAAAAAAATTTCGGAAGCACTTTAAGGCCAAAAGACTCTGACCAGGGGGTGAAAATACCCCCAAAGTTACCCAAGTTGAAGAAGGGTTTAGAACAAGCATGATCCAACGTCTCCTCGTCCGGGAACTGGATGAAGTAGGAGTTCTCCGAGGATTGCCTAATCACATAGGTCCATTTCTCTACCTTGAGATGGCGCTCCAAGCTCTCCACCAGATCTGGATAGGAGGGCTTTCCAGACTTGATCTGAAGGTGCACAAATCTCGAGAACTCAACCAGACTCGAACTAACAGAAGGGGGGAGAGAGACTTTTGGGAGGAAAAGAGGAGGGGGAGGTGGTGGGGGTATCTGAGGGGGAAGGCTGAGTAAAGGAGGCTGCTTTTTGTTAGGGCAACTAACTGAGGTATGCCCTACAAGGTTGCAGGCGAAGCATTTGAAGTCTCCAAGAGAGCATTTGTTGGCCATGTGATCAGATCCACCACAAAGGAAGCACCTTGGGATCTTGGGGGGGTGGAGAGGCTTTGAGAGAGAGGAAGGTGATCTCGGTCTCTTAGATCTCTTTTTGTATGAAACTGTAGTCCAGCCCAACTCAGGAGTAGGTAGAAGGCCTTTCGTAAGAGGTGGAGAGGTAGAAGAGGGGGGGAGGGCTTGGCTCCCTTCAAGATCTCGGCAAAGGATGGTTTTGGGGTTTTGATTTGAGGGTTATGAAGGGTTAGGGGACGGGATTGAAAGGAGGATTTTTTGTGGTGGGTTACGTTTGGAGGAGGAGCTAGGTTAGGGTATGGAGACGAAGAGGAGGGGAAGAGAGGTGAAATGGTGATCTTACCGCCATTAATTGAAACTAGGCGCCGCTTAGGGAAACTCACCACCGCCTGCGCCCTGTCGCCTCGCTTGTCGCCTCGCCTGTCCATCGCTTGTTGAAAAATGTGTTTATATCATTTTCTGGTACTATTTTACTTGGTATCTTATTATAGAGATGTTTTTACCTAGGAATGATTTGTGTATGGGTGTCAGATGTCATTTACTTTAAGAGCCAAATAAATGCATGATCTATATCTATATCTATCTATACCTATATCTATATTTATACTTCTATAAAATAGAAGATTGGGGTGCTAAAACTTTTACGTTTCTTTTTTGCCCTCTCAAATTTTAATAAATTCTAACTATGTCATTATCCCTAATTAATCTTTCATTAAATAAATATAACCTCTTTTTGACTATGCACCTCCTCACATTTCTAAATAATTATGATTATCAATAATTTGATAACTATTAACTGTTAAAAATAATATAATAAAATAAGTATACACAATTATTAGTAGTAGCCGATTAAATTATTATTATAATAATTACCTATGAATTATAATAAAATAATAAAAATTATAGTGTAAATAGAATAATATATTACTAAATACTATTGAGAATTATACAACAATTCAACGAGCAATAAAATAAATAGAATAAATATTTAATCACATAAATAGTGTAATTATTTTAATAATATCACATAAATTATGAATTAAACTATTTGTTTATATTATATTATTAAATAAATAATTTAATATTATTTTTGAGTATTTTCTTAAAGATTATTACATAAAACTAGATAATCTATACTTGGTAATAATTAAAAACAAACCTGTTTAAATTTTTTTAATATTAATAATAGTACTATTAATTGTTAGTGATAGTATAATATTAGTAATAGTACTATTATTTAATATTCAATATTACTTGAGCTAAGAATTATAATATTAAATAATATAAATTAGAGCGAACCCCCATGAACTTTCAGCATTTCGCAGTACATAGACCCTATGAACTTTCGATATCACTAAAATTCTAATAACTTTTGTAGAAAGTCTCCAATATATTTTAGATAAATTACACAATTTTATTTTAGAATAATTTTAGATTCGGGGACTTATTTAAAAAAATAGGTTAGCACTGGGCAAACCATTACAAGAAAAACATTCAATTATAATAACTATACAATAATAATTAATTCATATATTTCTTTTTAAGCAATCTTATTATACAATTTTATTTGTTAACATATAGGTTTACTATTCAATCAAAAATTGGAAACTTAAAATGTGTAAGTTCACGTGCAAAGCACGTCCATTACACTAGTTTCCTGAAACGTTTGATATGCACAAGGTTGTTTAGCTAGGAGAAAATAGAGGTATGGTAAGGTTGGGAATGCACCAAATATTTAACAAATAGTTTAGTATTTACTT
Source organism: Asparagus officinalis (assembly GCF_001876935.1). Taxonomy (NCBI): domain Eukaryota; kingdom Viridiplantae; phylum Streptophyta; class Magnoliopsida; order Asparagales; family Asparagaceae; genus Asparagus; species Asparagus officinalis. The sequence goes on from NW_017974546.1 coordinate 3,343, forward strand.
CCTTAATTATTCAGTCATATTCAATTCTATAATTCAGTTAATAATAAACGAATAGTTTTAAATATTCAGTTCACAAACAAATAGAAGTTAACCACATGTATAATCAATTTGTTTGTTTAATAAAATATTTGTTTATATATTACATTTAGACCTATAAATTTTAGTTATTATATTTTCTATGCAACACAAAAGTTTTTTATACATATATTGCCTCGTATAAATAGTTTTTCATTTATGAATATCATATTTATCACAAGGTTGCAAATTTATTGGTTGTATCATGTCTAAATGGATTATAGGTAGGGGTGCCAAACGGTTCAGTTTTATCCAAATAGATCCGCACCGTACCTGAACTAATGTGGATATGATAAGCTTTTTTAAAACAGGGCAGATACGCTTTCGGATATGGATCTAGTTTTGAATTTTTTTTTCAAATATGGATTATGATCTGGATATAAGTGTATAATTTGGTTGCGGATATGGATATCCTCAATTCAATTAACATAAGGATTCGGGTCCATTTATATATCCAAACCCGTAACCACTAACCAACCCAAAACCCAATATCTGGGTAAAAACCCCAACTTTACCAAATCCATACCTTAATTAATTTCCAAAATTTTACACTACGTTTGGATAGAGTTTTTCAGGAGGGAGGGGGAGGTTTACAATTCTAATTCTCCGAACTTTATGTTTGTTTACACTTTTAGTTAGCAAGGGAGGGGAGGGGAGGGATGAAAATTATAAAATTCAGTCACTTTCTCAACCCTCAAAAAGTGGATGGATTGAAAGGGGAGGAGAAGGGTTTTATGTGGAATTTTCTTAAAATTCTAATATTGCCCTACATAAGAAAACAAAAAAAGGCATTCTTTCTTATTTTATTAAAAGGACACACTGGTCAAGTAGCTTCCATTCCCTTCACATCCCCTACTCTAAAACACATATTATAGTGTACTCTCACATCCCTTCATTGTCTTTCCAAACACAAATGAATACATTCCACCATTTTCCTTTCTACTCCCTCTCCTTGGGTTTAAGTCTCCCCTTACCTCCTTTGTATCCAAACTGACCGTTAACATCCGCTCATCTACTATCACTTCCTCCGCTCGACTTCAGCTAATAAGACCCCTCTCT
>NW_017974547.1:0-4475 GCF_001876935.1 Asparagus officinalis
TTTAACTACAATTTTTTAATTATTAATTTTTTTTTAAATAACCAAAACTGTTTACATGAACAGTAAATTATTTTATAATGAGCAACAATTCTGAATAAATTGCGAACAGTAATAGCAAATTTTTTTATAATTTTTTTTTAATTCGGATGAACAGTACTGTCTCAAATGAACAGTAACTTTAAAAATTATTTTTCCGGATTTAAATCAAAAGCTATAAACATCTCAATCTTCTAGATTGTTGGAAATTTATCAAATAAATAAAGATTATAGCATGAATTTAAACCCGGAAATTAAATAAATAATACATCAAAGATAGATAATATAAATTAGAGAAACAGGCCTGACGGGAGCAGTCGTGTAAACACTGCCCTAGAAGATTGAGGACCCGCCTATCGCCCTGGCGCAGATGATCCCTTCTCCCCTAGCGGTAAAAACCCCCGGAAACGGCCCGGCCTCTGCACTCGGGCGAGAGTGCAGAGCTTCAGCTCAGATGAAGAAGTTGCCCATAAAGTAAAACTAAGGTATAGATGAAAATGATATGTAGAGGAGAAAAGAAAACAAGATAAGTTTTCCATATTTTTCTTCATTTTTCTTGAGCTCAACATATGTTGTTTATATAGGGGTTGAAAAGAGCCGTTACAAAATCCCTCAATAAATTTCGTAACGTTCGTCATAATGTATAGTCATTATGGCCATTTTAATTACAAATTAAAACACATTAAAACATATTTTAATTGCATATTTTAATTACAAAAATTTATTAGAATTTATTAAGGCAAAATTGCCTTTTCTTTAAAAATATCCAACAATATACACATACATACGCATGCATGTGGAAAAAATAATATCAATCACGATTAATAATACAAATCAAATATAATATGCGTAATCATGATAATTATAATAACAATTAATCAAATAATATTACTAACAAAATATTAACAACCAAATATTTATATATATGCTAAAGTACAAAGCTAAGGTGAATATTAATACAATACAAATAATAATGATAATAATAATAATAATGAATAACAATAATAATGGATGACATATATTTATTTAAAAAGTTTTTACCTCAATAATTAAATTATAATTAGTAAAACATAAAATGGTATTATTAAATCATAGAAAATTCTAGGGAATCAAGTAAAACATAAATACTATTTTGAAAATAATAATTTAATATTTTAAATACCCAAAAATTTATTTTAACTAGTATTAAAAATTCATGGTCCTTACATTATATATAAAAATCACTAAACCGTAAATTAATATTTAGCAGAATTAAAAATACAAGACTATATATTTTATTATTTATTTATTTTAAAAACTCAGAAAATTCCAGAAATTAGGAAAAATATTAATAAAATATAATATAATAATATTTTAAATACTAGAAAAATTGTTTAAATGCATATCGAAAATTTACAGTTGTTACATCCTTCCCCCCTTAAAACAAATTCCGTCCTCGGAATTAAAAGAACACAAGAACAAAGATATGGAACGAGAGTGGATACTCGCAAATCGACGAGACAAGAAATAATGTGAAGTTCGAGAGTCAAGGGATGATAAGGCAATAACGAAAGAAACAAGAACCTTATCTAGTGTTGAAGGAAAATACATCTAAACTAGCACTCATAAATAAATCCTATCATATTATCATAATGCAATGCGAAATAAGGAAGTTCACATGCAAATAAAACTAAGAATGAATTATTCTCACCGGTGATAACTTGGTTGTTCGCCTCAGCTTCCACAGCTGACATCGTGAACATCTGTCGCCGAGGTTGGTGCATGTGTGCTTCCTGATATACCTGCTGCTGTGGTGGAAGAGGGCCTGCTCGAGGGTGGGGTCTGTGCTGAGCTGGAGCTGCTGAGTCTGATCGAGGTGGAGCTGGAAGAGCCGCTCGAACTGGTGGTGGGGGTAAGCGGGCCTGTTGTCGCTGTGGACAGTCTCGACTGATATGGTCGGAGGATCCACAAGCATAGCACAGATGATGACGTCTGCGACACTCCTGCTCGGTATGCCCAGGGTATCTACAATAAGAACACCTCACCGAAGACTGGCTCTGAGACTGCACTCCAGGATGCTGATAAGGGTGAGCCTGATGAAATGGCTGACGCTGAGAATACTGCTGCCTCTGTGCCTCGAAGGTGTACGCTCGTCATCTCGGACCGGAGCTGCTGGTGTCCTGCTCTGAATCACGTGCGGGCCTTCAGGTTCCTTCTGAACGCTCTCGATCTCGCGTGCTGCATCCAACACGGCGTCGTGGGTCGCAAGTGCTCTACCAGCTAGAGCAAACCTGATATACTTATCCAGGCCCTTCTAAAACTGATGCCTCCTGATCGTCGGGTCTGTAACCAAGTGTGGAGCGTATCGGCTCAAAGAAGAAAACTCGGCCTCGTACTCATCAACTGTTCGCCCTCCTTGCTTGAGCTCCACAAATCTACGCAAAAGCTCGTCCCGTGCTGACTGAGGGAAGTACTTCCTATTGAAGCGGTCTGTGAAGGTATCCCACGAAATCGGTCTCTCTAAATGAGCTTTCTCTGCAGTCCACCAAATCCGAGTGGTGTCGGTGAGCTGAATATCCATGAGGTCCACCCATTCAGCATGAGGGATGCGGGTCACCGTGAGAATAGTCTCAGTGACCTTGAGAAACTCCTCTGCCGCTAAAGGTCCCTCGACACCAGAAAAGGAAGGAGGCCGCATATATCGAAACTCTCTAACTCCAGACTCTGCGCGTGGGGGAGGTTGGTGCTGCAGCTCCCTGTGAAGCTGTCCCGCCAAGTGCTGCTGGTTCGTCGCCAGTCCCTGAATCATCGCCAGAAGTTGGTTTGGATCCACTTCGGGCTGTGGGGCACTGCTACTAGACGGGTTATCGTTACTACGAGTACCCACCATAGTTCTGAAGAAAACGAGGATCAAAGAATTAGGGTTAAAATCAAAACAATATATTAGAAAATAGGAGTTAAAACATAGTTATTAAAATAATAGTATAAGAAACTAATTATAGTCTAAAATAATAATATAAGAACTTAATTGTAGTCTTACGGATGAAATATGATATGTATCTAAATTGTCTACCATATTCTTACTGGTGATGACTCGGGACCGTGACCTGCATGGGCCACCAAAAAAACCTGTCACGCCTCGTTTCCCAAAATACAGGGGAATCGGGACGTGAACAAGCCCGCGACGTATTAGATTGAGATAAAATATACTCTACTTTTTTTTCTCTTTTCTTTTCTTCTCAATCCAATACGCTAAGCGTCTGGAAATAAGTACAATACGAAGTCACAAGTCCCCGATCACACATAGCAAGAATATAAAGACAACCCAGAATAAAAATAGACATATCATCAATGGTAAATCATCCCAGACATAAAATATGGGTCAAACATACCCTTATTACAACAAGGGTTCAACTAGGAAATGAGAAATACATAGTCCATAATAAAAGGGTCAAACATACCCTTATTACAACAAGGGTTCAACTAGGAAATGAGAAATACATAGTCCATAATAAAAGGAAAGTACTATAAAAAGAACTAAATCTCTCAAAATACTAAAAGAGAAATACTGCATAAATAATCTAATATCCCTCAACAACTACAGAAAAAAATGTCTAAGCTCCCGCTTGCTCTTCTGCTCCATCTGGAATACACTCCGGCTACAAGGCATCTCCATACTGGACCTGTCTGTCATCTAAATCTGACGTACACCAGAGAAAACAGGTGTACGTCAGGTGTATGGCACACAACAAGATCCCAAAAGGAAGAATAGAACGGTCGTGCAATAATGGTAATAAAAATAATAAAAGCATGGAACTGGAAAACTAATAATCTAGAGAAATCATCCAAATATCAAAGTCATACAACTAGATGGAATTAATACTTAAAAATGTACAACTCGAGACGTAGTACGTCAAGCGAAATAATCAAAACAAGGAAACCCTCATGTATATACCATATGCCTCAAATTGTAGATGATTAAATATTAATCCCGATCTAGGTATGGAAAGAAACATAACTGGCCTATATCTCACAAGAATCCAAACTCATCCAAGTAACAATTCATGTAACTAGCCATTCTATAATCGGTTCACTGGCCCAACAGACTAACCCAGTGCGTATCGGTTCACTGGCCCAACAGACTAACCCAGTGCGTATCGGTTCACTGGCCTAACAAACTAACCCAATGCGTATCGGTTCACTGGCCCAACAGACTAACCCAGTGCGTATCGGTTCACTGGAGCGACCCTAGAGGATACATAAACAGTCACGTCTAATCACATGCACCAAGATTTCTCATCCCGGCTCTTCTTATTTTCTAAGCAACAACACACAAGCCTCTAAATCTTATTCATGTCACACAGATCACTATAGTCATAAACTCCTAACTCTTCTCAATTATAATAAAGAATGATAAATGCAATAAATACTAATTAACAGTGTCGTGGATCATGAACAAG
>NW_017974548.1:0-4400 GCF_001876935.1 Asparagus officinalis
GGGGTAGAGAGCTCTTGTAAACGGGTGACTGGCCTGCGTCCGGGCCTACCTTCCAACGAGGTGCCCACTGGGGAGATGATGGCGGTCGCGGAGACTTTCCGTCATCGTTTCTTCCAAGCCGGCGGGAAATTTTCCCCAAAGGATTTCAGAGCTCCGGGGTAGATCTACTCTGCGCCTGGCAGCAAGACTTGGTGGTCCAAGATTACCGACTACATTTTGGTTGAGAACTCTGATCTTGCGAACTCAGAGCTGTATTCGGCCATTCAGGCCACTCGGCACGGTCTGAAGATTAATGCATCCCAATTCCACAGCATTTTAGAGCTGTATTGTGCGGATAGTGGCACGTTTTTCACCCCTAATGGTAAGCTCGGTATAGCCCTTCACGAGATGTACGATGTGTCGGGACTGCCGTTAGGAGACTTTCCATATGAGGAATACGTTCCTGGTCAAGATGAGATCGACCAACTTTCAGACCGCTCCCCTTTAGTGGTCGAGACCCTGTGGGAATTGCTCTGTCACTATCATATATGCCTTAATACCTTAGGGGCGGTCGACCACAAAGGTAAGAAGAAAAGGGCCCCGGGGATCAGCTACAAGAACTGAGCTGATTATTTATTCCCTGATAACGATGTCAAAGGAAGGCCTGCTCTGACGCTGAGCGGATGTGACCAGGCTGAAGTAGAAAGGAGGATGGCCGAAGGGGAAGCTACCGTAGCTCTCGAGCATGACGAGGGCGACCAGGCTGAAGTAGAAAGGAGGATGGCCGAAGGGGAAGCTACCGTAGCTCTCGAGCATGACGAGGGCGGGTTCAAATCTGGAACGGTCTTCCACTTGTTTCACCACCAGGCCAAGTCCTCTATATCTGGAAAGGCTCTATTCGCGGGGTACCTCATGTTGTGGCTAAAGAGGTGCGTAATCCCCACTCATTCTTTTGAGGCTCTTCCCGTGGAAGTCGTGTACCCCGCGGTTTTCTTAGCCTACGGGAAGTCCTATTCCTTGGTGTCGGCGATGGTAGCGTGTATCCATCGGGGGCTTCGCACCCTGACGGCCCAATTCTGCCGTGTATCGACTATCGATGAGGGGGAAGGAGAGGTCATCAGGACCCCCAACCCTAGGGTGGGGCTGCCGTATACTTATCTGATGGCGTGGTTCGTCTACCACTACGAATGTTTGATGAGCGCCCCCACGACTCTTCACGGAGACAGGTTTGTTTCGTTCGTTGAGCGCTTGGAGAGGTGCTCTTGGAGTGTAAAGACATTCCTGATGCACGGAAGACGCTTTCCTATTTCGGCCATTACAACTTCCGCCGTTTCTTTCCTTATTTCAGTGGAGGAGGATACGAGGAGTCTCTTAGAGACACGCCGACGGCGGATCATCACACAGTCCTTTCCTGCGACGCTTTTCAATGGTTGATGAACATTCGGCCGGGGTATCATATCTTACGAACATGCTTTGTATGCTATCTCGAGCCGTATATCCCTTGCAGGTTCGCCCGCCAGTTTGGGTACGACCAATTGTATGTGGGCAACGTCAATCCCCGCCTACACTTCGAAGGAGGGCTGGTGGATGGAGCTCGGGGATGGTTCTGGACTCATGCTGGTGGTACCCATGCCCGCTTTGAACTACCTGCGAAGGATCATGATTTGCATCACACTCTCCTGTACTGCCGGTGGTATCGGGGTGCCAGCGCTAATCCCGACGGCTTCTGGTTCCAAGACTCGTGTCTGGCAGAGCACGGGTGTCCTCCCAGAAGGCCTTTTCATACTTCGAGGCAGAGGAGTCGCCAAACTGCTAAGGAGTGGTTTTCAGAGGACCCGGCTGAAGACACTGAGGGCTGCAACGTGGGTCCTGACGAATCTGAGGTGCCCGAGGCCCGAGCTCCCTCTCCTAGTCTTCCGTTGGACCCCCAAAGTGAGCGGGGAGAATCTGACGAGTTAATCCGGGCGGGCGAGTGACTAGAGCGAGCCCGGAGCACAATAGCGGGGCGGATGGGGATGCCCCTTCTACCTCCGAGTAGTTCGCTGATCTCTAAGCGGTAGCGGGAGATGGCGGCGGAGGGCTCCAGAGTGGAAGCGGCCAAGAAGGCCCGTTGTGAGGAGACTGTGGAGACCGCCAGAACGGCGGAGGGTCAGGATGATGCTGCCTCTGGGGCTGGAGCTGCTCAGTCTACCCCTTCTGCCGTATCGGAGGCGGCTTCGGTGACCTCGAAGGACACTCCTCCTTTATCTGGTGTGGGGCCACAGGCGGGGGTTTCAACAACTCCTATGCCCGCACCAGGAGGTAATAATTTTTTTGTGTGGTACTCTCGGGTACAAGGTCAGATTTGCATCTTCTGACATTTGTGTCGAATTTGTGCAGGTGCGGCTGAGAGAGTGATCTCTATTCCTTCGGATGAAGAGGGGGAGACTAGAGATGGAAAAGAGCTCGGTGACTCAGGTGAGCATAGGTTTTAGTGTTGTTGATCCTTCTGAGCTGAAGGGGCATTTGTCAACCTTTTCTTTGCATCCGCAGTTGACCCTTCCTATGAAGCCACTGGCAAAGAGGATCCTCCTTCTTGGGAGGGCCATTCGGCCGGAGAAAGGGGTGAATCAGAGGCGGATGACGACGTCTCGATTCATGAGGCGCTATCTAGCGAGGAAGAGGCGTTGGCTCCTGAAGACATGTCCGGTCGACAAGGGAGAGTCCCCGCTCTTGGGGAAGCGTTGGTTGAGGGTAGACCCCCAGCGCAGGAGTCTCCGATCCGAGGGGAGACGTCCGCTGCTCCTATGTCTATGGTGGCTGTCGGCGCTGCGGCCGCTACCTTGACGGCGTCGCGTCGGCTTTGGCAGCGCCTATCGCAGTCATGACTACCTCCACCTTGATTGCGACCTCATCCGTGGGGGAAGAGACTGTCCTTTCTCCCTTGGAACGTTTTCATAAAAGGAAGGTGGCCCAAGCCCTGGCTAACTTTGAAGACACTTTAGCTCATTGCATCAAGTTCGCGTTGGAAGAGAACTGTCCCTTCGAGGAGTTTAAGGAGGAGCTGGATCATGACATGGTCTTCTTAGTCAAGAAGCTTGGCGCAACTGTGACTACACCGTACTTCCATCGCTTGAAAGAAGTGGAGGAGGCCATTCAAAAGTTGTTGGCCCTTCGTGCGAAAAGTTCTGAAATTGTGGATCTCGCGTCTGGCGAAGTTCGAGCAGCCATGGAAGAGGTGATTGAATGAGACCATGTCGTTGGAGGCAAGGCTGTTAGCAGAGTTGGAGCAGGTCTAGGCCGAAGACGAGCGAGTGGTCTACGAATAACAGAAGGCTAATAATCGCTTTTCTCACCTGTCTTCTGAGATAGCGAAGGTAAAGCAAGTTATAGATGACGCGTAGGCTTCTCTAGTCACTCATGAGAAGGCTCATGAGCAGTTGGCAAAGGAGCTGGAGGGTATTGAATCCTGCCGACAATTGGTCACTGGCTCCGTTGAAGAAAAGGACCAAGCACTTAAGTAGGTAAGAGACGCCATCCAAGACTTGGTCTCGCATACTGAGGAAGATTTTCGCCGAGAGATCCTGACGAATCTCGAGCTTCGTTATGCCAAGGATATTCGTGAGGCAGAGTTACGGCTGAGAGCTTTGTAATTTTCCTTCAATTCCCCGTTGTACTAGGATTTTTCTCTATGAATGAAATTATCCTTTTGTTCTTGACCACTCTCACTCGCGTGTGTGCTCCATTTTTTTTATATGCATTAGTCATAGTTTGGCCGTAAGAGGGCCTTAGCTGCAGGGGGGCTCTTGTCGGTGAGTTTCTGCTGCAATTTTATTTCATCTGCAGGCGAATTTCGTCTGTAAGCTTGTTTCCTCCGCGGGCGAATTTCGTCCGTAGGAGGATCCGGAACTGACTCAAGTTTCAGAGGGGTAATTGATTTTGACCCGCGGGAATCTCAACAACAAATTTGGCATCAGGTGGGCTCCGCTTTCAGTGGGCCACGTATTGCTCCATGCATACGTCAGCCAAGAAGACATGGGCACGTCGTTTCACATTAAATGCGGCGCGATGGGGCTCTTCGTCTACCGCGCCCAATTCGGGCCGTTGTTGAAGATCGTGTCCAGGAACCGTCGGATCCTGGCTATCTAGGTGAGATCCGATTTGTTCGGCCTTACTCTTCAACTGTTTTAGCCCTGAACAATCCAATCGAGTGGCGAGCAACCGTCTAGGATTTTTAGAGTATTTAACACCCTTGCCCTCTGTTGAGAGAGGCTATAGTTTCTTTCATCGTCTTCTCCAGAGGAAACCCAAGTTTTCTTTTCACCGTACCCCTAATGGCACCGAAGGTAAAGAGAGTTGCTTCGAAGAAAAGAAAGGAGGCGTCTCCTTCGGGCACCGCTGAGGCCGCCGCGGCCGAAGGTATCCTTTCGTCCCGACTTTCG
>NW_017974549.1:0-4460 GCF_001876935.1 Asparagus officinalis
GTACACACTAATTAGCTTTTAATTAAACTTCAGAACTTTATTAATCAAATAACTGACTGTGTACACACGTTTCTCAAGTTTTTATCCGATTATTTTGTTAATTTAGTGCCAATTAAAGACCCTTTTTTCCAGATTCGTGTAATTCTTGTTTGTTTTCAGGTTTTGCTGAAAAATATAGCAAAAAACATTATACCATAACCATGTTTCCATAAGTTATGTATGGGTTCTTGTTTGTCTAATATATTGTTTGTTAACAAACTCAAATTATAAGTTATCTTTATTTTTTTATTTTTCCATGTTTTCTCAAGAGAACCAATATATTTCCTTTCGTCAAGTTATCCTCCAGAATCTCACTCCATCTAGTTATAAAAAGCTATGAAAGATTCCATGTTAAATTAACTTGATCAAGTCATGAGAAGAAAACATTTAGATTAGCGTTTCAGCTCCTTGATGTTTTTATTTTTTTTTCTGAAATCGTTATTATTATTATCAATGTGTAGAGGGGACCAAGGATTTTGTAGCGTGGAGTGTCGGTGCCAACAAATTTTGTGCAAAAGGGTTGGCTACTCAGAGAAGTTAATGACGATGCTGGTTGGCTAGGTGCTTGGATTGAAGCAAATGTTAGGTGGTTGCGTGAACTTGTAGCTATCTTCTTGCCTTTGGATTTTTCACTGAACAAAAACATTTTGTCTACCTGCCATCAATATAAATAGGTGATCAATCTAGTGATGATCTTCAGAACAAACAAGTGCAATTTGTTGCAAGCTCCGTTGTTCTTTTATACCAATTTCTTTTAGCTCTTTTCGTTCGACTTGATTGTTCTAACATATTTACTGTTTGCACAAAACTTGCAGACCTGTGTTCTTAAAGTGCACATTCACTGTGATGGATGCAAGCAAAAAGTCAAGAAACTGCTCCAGAAGATTAATGGTGCGTCCTATCAAATCAGCACATAAAGTACCTTTACAATTTAGATATGTGGAATACAAGCATTAAATAGAGAAAATAGGAAAACACAACCAAAATAATCTCAAGATAATAATAGGAGGAGGGTTGCACTTGGGGCTTGACTAATTTGGCTCATGAAGAAAGATTAAAATATATATATATATTTTGTCATCGTATAATTCTTTTCCGAAAAAAAGAAGGAAAAACAGAAGGCGAGACAAATTTATACCTCCAGTACATGTATATGTATAATTTATATCTAGCTAGCTACGAATCTGGGAAGAACAATCTGAATTAATTGTACATTACAAAGTGGTGACAATATACAATAGTTTTATAATTATCGATGTAACTCAAGCGATGTAATGCTGACAATCATATTTTGTGTGACTTGATAAATGATAATTAAGGTCGAGTTAAAAAAACTCATGAGTCCCAAGCTTGAATTAATATTGGTGCAAATTAAATATAAGGTTTCAGTCACTATATATCTTGTTCTTTTTAACTTTCTTTTCCCTCTAGTGTAAGTAGACCGATAATGGTTTTCAAAAACATCAAATTTAACTTGCTGCCTCCGTTTAACTTCATCGCATTGAACTTTTTGTTAGTGTGGACCTCGAGTTTAAAGTTTGTAATATTTCTTGGTTTTAGGGGGTCCTAATAGCTTACTTGTAATAGACATATACTATGCGCAATTTCTGACAATGAAAGTTTTGTGTCACATCCTACCTAAATAACTCATATGTGATCAGTTTACAACCATTGGCAGGGGAGTTGATATTTATATTTAAGATATTACTCGAGTAATTTATTGCAATAGTATGTCCATAGAGCTCAAAAACTCCAGTTAGCATACAAGTAATTTGTTGGCAAATACATTGATGAATGGGGAGAGAACAAAGTAATAACACTTCAAGCAACAAATGCAGATATTTGTAAAATCAAAGTCCGATCTATAATTGGCTTTTTTATGTAGGATTTTCAACAATCGCAGGAGGGAAGTGGAACATAGGAGGGCATATTGAGGAGGGCATATCAAAGTCCTATTATAATTTTTCATTTTAAGTTTCTCAAATCTATATCTATGTTCACCTAGGAGTTCGTCACACCTACTGAAAAAAGGAGCTTTTTCTTTGCTGCAAGCATCACCAAGTGGTTTCGTCACTTAGTTTCCATTTTCTCAAAGAACTAAATTGGGTGCCTACGGGTGTCTGTTGTACATTGCATATATTACCCACTACATGGTAAAAACATTGTGTACTAAAATAATAGCAAATCTGAGTTTTAGTTATATTTTGCCATAATAAAAAAAGTCTAAAACGTTGAAAACTGGATGAACTGCTAAATTCTTAGCTGTTATACCATGTTTAAAACTTTGTTCAAACTAACAGTGTACTGAAAGCATCCCTTTTGAAACAGGCCAGTTATTTAAGTTGAAGAGCATTGTCTAGCCAAACAACCAACATTCCTAAATCCTGATCACCAGTTAAGCCACATTAATTATTTCAGAGAAGCTCGTACCAGAACTTCTTGAATGTTGAACTGATAGAGCATTTCAAATATTTGTTTAAATGGATATTATGTGTCGGTTTTTGGTTTATTAAAATTTTCTATATGGTGAATGAACCTTAACTGATAAGAGCATTTCAGATCTTTGAAGACACATCATAAATATTAACTAAATGATACACAACTCTGATTCAAAGAGTGGATTTTCCACTATGTACCTATCTGCAATGTAGAGTATCCAAGTTCATCGGCAAAGAGCTAATTGGAGAAGACTTTGAAGTCATAAAGTCAAATAGGGTTTTGATGTATGATTACAGCAAGAAGTGTGATATTTGGGTGATTTATTTTGATCAGTAAAAAATAAAAACCGTCCCCTTTGGTATAAAAAACCGTCCCCATAGATCACAAACAATACCGTTCCCATAGACAATATAACCGTCCTCTTAGGTCAAGCTCGAAACTGTCCCCCTTGGTATAAAAACCGTCCCCATAGATAACAAAAAATAACGTTCCCATAGACAATATAACCGTCCTCTTAGGTCAAGCTCAAAACCGTCCCCATAGATAAACCGTCCCCAAATGTTACAAATGGGGACAATTCAAGAACCGCGCTACTTGAATCATGAACTGTCACGTTAGACCAAGCACTACGGCGGCAAAGGTATCGGATGAGTAACCATTCTCTTAGGCCTATGGAGACGGTTATGTTGTCTAATGGGACGGTTATAAATCGTCCCCGTAGACCCATTTTTTGGTAGTGAAGGTATATTTTTAAGAAAATCTTCTCATTGTAGCAATACAAAATCAAGTCAAACATAGAAATTTAATTTAAAAGTTTTGAAAAGAACATGCTAACTCTTTGTTTTAAATAATTTTTAAGTTGCTTGATTTAAAATATTTTCCAAGACCATATATACAACTATAAAACATTTATTAGTTTTTTTAATTAATTTTTTTAAACTCTTTCTTCCTTGGTGATTTTTTTCTACTTTAACGGGCTTTCTAAATGACCATTTAACGAGTTTTGGGCCAATGGATCCCAACCCAAATGGGCTTAGGTCATTATGTATGGAAATATTCCTTGGGCTTAATTACTTGGTCATCTTAGGCTTTATAAGATAGAATCACCTTGAATTCAAGAGTTTTTTTTTGTGCCCATTTTTCGCACTCTTCTTTTACAATTTTTTTTGTATATGTATATATATTTTAAAAATATGTAAATCAATACACTTTGAAAAAAATTATTTTCAACTCTAAGTTAAGCATACAAAAATTTCATTATTTTAAATAAAAGTCCAAGTTAAGGCTTAAGTAAAGTATACTACTTTGAAAATTATTTCTTAAGAAATTTATTTAGAGTTATCATAAAAGGTGAACTTAAGTAAATAACCAACTAAGGATTAGAAAATTTCAAATTTATCAACTAAATCAATTATTACATAACTCTATCAATTTGGCAAGTGACGATATTTTTATAATTTTTTTTAAGAAAAAAGGGTAAAATAAAGAGAAAAAGGGTAAAATAAAGAGAAAAAAATAACTAATTCCCACCCCCACACCTAAATTTTGCATTGTCCTTAATGCAAACTCTATGATGCATAAAGTAAAGAAGATAAGAAGTGAAGCACTTACATTTGGTCGTCTGATAAAAATCTGCAATTACCTTTGGTATGAGGTTTTCTTTTCTTTTTTTTTCTTCTTTTTTTCTTCTTTTTTTTAACAACTGAACAAGAAACTCTCAAATGAGAGAAGAATAAATTCTTTTTATTATTCTGAAATAAACAAAATAAACAATGTAGAATGAAATATTCAACATGAAGAGTTCCTGTTCTATATTGAATCCTACCTTATTGCTAAAAATTCTTCCCCGGATTTTAAACAAATTCATAATGATATAATCAATAATGTGAATTTCCAAGCATTTTGGAGTGTTTAGTAATTCTTGCAACAAAGTAAGGTAGATATTATTGGTGTCATGCATTTTGCATTTCTTAATGAACTTA
>NW_017974550.1:0-4417 GCF_001876935.1 Asparagus officinalis
ACGGTCAGAACGCCCTGCGACGCTTCGAACTCAGCGTCTTTAAGGCTGCTCTCGAAACCCCAAACCGATATATCGGATTGGGCACGAGAGGCGAAGTGATCGGTCGATTCACCATTAATGAGCATTAATGCGCCTGCAAAGTCTTGGCTGGCAAGCACTTAGGCCCGCTGACCGACACGTGACAGGAGTTTTCGCCCGCGGTTGGATCTCCAATTTTCGGACGAATTCGCTACTGCTCAAACTTCGCCTACAGATCAAACTCGCCAGGCGAATCGAGTCGGGTTTCCAACACAAGTCCAACACTATACGGGTTTCGCCCGCAACATAAACTCGCCAGCCGTTGAATTCCGCTTCTAAGCGAAACTCGCCAGCAAATGAGTTCAGTCCTCTACTCGAATTCGCCAACAGTTGAGTTTAGCTTCCAAGCAAAACTCGCTGCGATCAAGTCTCGCCGACAAACAAACTCGTCAACCAATTGAGTTTCACCTTACCAGCAATTCGAATTCGTCAGGGGCCGAGTTTCACCATCTCGGTGAGCTCGACGTCGCCCTGGTTTCGCCGGTAGCGTAAACTCACCAGAGTAGAGTTTAACTTCGAAAGTGGGCTTGTCACCGCATGAAGGACTTCACCCGCGATACGAGATCACCTGCAATTACAGAGCAAAACACTGGAAAGCGACACATCCAAAGAGAATACACACAATGAGTGGGCACAAACCTCATTGATACTTTAAGACAGTACATTTGAACAAAGTTATGGTCTTTTTGCAATTGCGAAAGTCATAATGACATGTTAAAAAAAAAAGCAAAACATACACCCAGTGTTTCAAGACAATACATTTGAACAAAGTTATGACTTTAAGAGTCATGGCATAGTTCCAAATGCAAAACAAGCAAGCAAAATGTCTTAATACAATCCTGAGGCAGAAGTCTCAGTCGAACACGCTGAAGGTGGAGATCTCCTCTTTGACCGCCTCAACCTGGCTCGCGTGGTCTTCCCGAGCCTTGTTTTCAGCGGCTTTCTGAATTCGATCTTCGCGGTTCGACATGGCGGCAGCATCTGTCTGACGCAAAGCCAGCAGGCGCCGAGTCTCCGCCTCAGCGTGCTCGTTCACCTTAATAACGTCGGATTGGAGCCCCTTCCACTTCGCCTCCGCCTGTCCCAACTCGGCCCTCAGGCGAGCCATGGTATGGTTGAGGTCAATGACTTGCTCCTCTAGCAAACGTTGTTGACTCACCCAAAAGTTAGCCGCAGACTCCGAATCCGCTATCTCTTTGGAGCGGATTTCCTGTTCCAGGGCTTCCTGACGCCTGAAGTGAGCTAGACAGGATGCCATTTTAGCCTCCGGACCTCCCCGTAGCAAGTCCTCTAGCACCATCATGCGTGGCTCCAAGAGACGGAGTTCACGCACGCAACGGGTAGCGAGATGGTTTTCACCTGATCGCCGTAAATCGGCCACGCGATCATAGAGGGACTGCCTGAAGCTGTCAAAGCTACCCATACCGAGTTCGACGAGGGAAATTGCCTGCCTTACAGCGCCTTCGAACTCTTCGATGCGAGCCTGCCATGGTTGAGACTTGGAGGGAACAGACCTCTGGCCTGGAGCAAGCGCCGTGATGGGAGGAATTTCGAGGCAAGGTTCGGCTCCCGGCTGGGGAGCGGGATCCGGAGCAGCGGAGTTCGCACGGCCTTCAGATTCGTCGTCTGAAATCAGAATGGGATCGGCCGCATGCTCCTCGGCAGCCGGCACCTCCTCTCGACCTGTAAGACGCAACAAGCGATACAGGGAACAGTTGGGGGAGGAACACCTACTAAACTCACACGAAAGTCGAAGCAAGAAGATACCTTCAGCCGCGGCGGCTTCAGCAGCACCTGAAGAACCATGCTCTTTCCTTTTCTTGGAAACGACTCTCTTCACCTTCGGCGCCATTGGGAGTATTAGGAAGAAGAAGTTCGGGTTTACTCTGAGGAAGACGATAGGCCCTCTTGAGGAAGAGTTAGGGTATTAAATACCCTAAGAGTCTTAGGCGGTTACTCAGTACTTGATTAGACCGTTCAAGGTTAGAGCAGTTAAAGAGTAAGACCGAACAGATCGGATCTGGACGGACAAGATCTGGCAGTTCCTTGAGCACGATCTTCAACAAACGGCTCAAATCGGACGTGAGGAACGAAGAGGCCCACTACCTCGCATTTAATGCGAGGCGGCTAGCCCACGTCTCCTTAGCCGGCATACACGTGGATTAACACGTGACCCACTGAGAGCAGAACCCGATCAGAGCCAGGTTCGCATTAACTCCTGCAAATCCGCCTGCGAACAAAATTCGCCTGAAGATGAAGTAAACTTGCAGCAGAAACTCACCGGCAAGAATTCCTCTACAGTTGAGGTTCACTTACGGTCAAACTCTGACTAATGCATGATTACGAAAATGGAGCACACACACAAGTGACAATAGGCCAAAAACAAAAGGGATAGTTTCATTCATAAAAAAGGAAGTCCTATTACAAGCAGAAAATTAAAAGCGAATTACAGGGATTTCAACTTCAGTTCCGCCTCGCGAATTTCTTCAGCGTGGCGAAGCTCAAGCCTTCTCAGGACCTCTCGACGAATATCTTCCTCTGTGCATGAGATCAAATCCTGAATAACCTCCCTGACATCCTTGAGAGCTCGATCCTTCTCTGCAACAGAGCCAGCGGTCAATCGCCGGCGAGACTTTACGCCCTCCAATTCCTTTGCCACGTGATCGCGAGCCTTCTCTTGAACGGCCAGGGCAGCCTGTGCTTCGGCTACAACCTGTTTCAGCCTCTCTACTTCGAAGGAAAGTCGGGAGAACTGGTTATCGACCGTTTCTTCCTCGCGGGCCACTTGTGCATCCTCGGCTCTGACCTGCTCCGACTCTGCCGACAGTTTTAACTCTAGCGATGGTCACCTGCAGAATGGGGGCCTCCCGTTGAAGCGGAGACTCTCGCGCCGATGAATGACCCCCAGCCGACGCTTCCGTAGGAGCAGGAGATCCCCCTATTTGGCCAGGCGCGTCCTCAAGCGCCAAATCCTCTTCCTCACTGGACAATGCCTCGTGAACTGAGACATTGTCATCCTCCTCAGATTCGCCCGCCTCAGATGAGCGATTCGCCCAAGAGTGAGGATCCTCCTCACCTGCGACTTCGCGGTTAGGGTCAACTACAAATGCACAGAAAGAGGTTAACAAAGACCCCTCGAAAGGGACCCTACTAACAGTCGGGTACGGGAAGAAAAGTAATGCTAAAACACACGCTTACCCGAGCCGGTGGGCCCCTCCTCATCTTTAGCCTCCCCTTCCTCGTCGGAAGGAATGGGGATCACCTCCTCAATCGCACCTGCATAGGTCCAATACCAATGTCAAAAGGTATGAGATCATCGTTGCGATCAAAGACGATATTGCAAAAGAAAAATTACCTCCTGATGCGGACACAGAAGCCGCTGGAGCTCCCGTCGGTAGCCTCTCGCTAGATCGCGGAGGAGCGTCTCTCGTAGTCGCCAGAGCCGCCCCCGATGCAGCAGAAGAGACGGGCAGCACAACTCCAGACGTCGCCGCTCCGGGGATACCCACCTGGGGAACATCATCCTGACCTTCCGCCGCTCGGACGGTTTCCACCATCTCATCACGACGGACCTTCTTAGCCGCCCCCGCTCGGGAACTCTCAGCCACTGCCTCTCGCTGACGCTTCGAGAGGAGCGAGCTACTCGGAGACAGAAGCGGCGCCCCCATTTGTCCGATGGTCGTACTCTGGACTGGAGCTCGAATCTCGGGAACCTCAGATTCGTCCAAACCAGCATCAAAACCCTCGGAATCCTCAACTGGATCCTCCGAGAACAACTCCCTAGCGATTTGGTGGCCCCTTCGCCTCGAAGAACGGAGAGGACCCCTGACAGGACGATCGCGTTCCACCAGACATGAGTTCTGGAACCAGAAATTGGCAGGATCAGCACTAGCGCCCCGATACCAGCGGCAATATAAGAGCGTGTGGTGTAAATCGCGGTCCTTCGCGGGCAACTCAAAGCGGGCCTGGGTGCCTCCAGCATGGGTCCAGAACCATCCCCGGGCTCCGTCAACTAGTCCTCCTTCGAAGGTTAGGTGGGGGTTGGCATTACCCACATACAATTGATCGTACCCAAACTGGCGGGCGAACCTGCAGGGGATATATGGCTCAAGATAGCATGTAGGGCCCGTTCTCAGAATGTGATACCCCGGTCGGATATTCACCAACCAGCGAAAGGCACCGCGAGTAAGGACCGTGTAGTGATCCGATGTCGGAGCATCCCTGAGAGATTCTCCATACCTGCCCCCGCTGAAATAAGGGAAGAAGCGGTGGAAATTATAATGCCCGAAGTGGGAGAGCGTCTTCCTGGCATCAGGGATGTCCTTGCATTTCCAAGAGC
>NW_017974551.1:0-14326 GCF_001876935.1 Asparagus officinalis
AGTCCACCACGAGAAGTTAAAACAGGCCAAAGCGTCTTGGATTCATCAAGCACCAATCATCTATAGGTATGGTGTCGCCAAGAACGAATCATTACATGACAAAGGTCCTCAGTTTGTCAACGCACACGCTTCATAAGGTTCTGCCGCGAAAGTTTATAAATTCAGGACATCTCGTCGACTGGCTTATAATCCTTACAGCGATGGATTTAGCCTGAAGCCTTCGAACAAGACCATCATCAAACTCTTGTCAAAGATCGTGAAAACTAAAACCGGAGACTGGGATGACAAGCTTTGGCGCTGCTCTATGGGCCCTATCGGACCCGGTGCGCACACCAACGAGGAGCAACCCGTATTCACTGTATCGGATGTGAGTGTTCTTCCATTAGAAATCCAGATACCATTAGCTTCGGCATCGCCTTTCAACGCCAAATGCGACCGAAGAACAACATCAGAAGCGCCTCGAAAATCGAGAAGCTCGATGAAGAACGCCTGGTGGCTGAACACATATTTGAGTTTATACCAAGCTATTGTTTTTGCTTTGAACTCTCGCAGCTCTTCGACAAAAGGTTCGACAAAGGGTTTTCCACAAGAAGGGATTCTGGTTCTAGCTGTGCTGAAACGGCCCTTATGATCCTTACTGCCAAGAAGAAGGGTAAAATTCGAAACCCAAATGAGGAGGGACCATTCGTGCGTAGAGACAGTCTACTGCGAGTTGGCGCCTACGCCTCGTCACCCAAGACGCGGCCGCGCTCAGATGAAGCGATTAAACGGCAAATTTCTGAAAGATTACTATCCTTAGTATCTTTTTGGATAACCAATGCATCTCGAGGAAGTTCCCGGAGGAATACCACATGGGTATTCTTGGGGATAACCCGGTCTGTTGTTGGGATCGGCGATAAGGAATCTACATTCGAATCTGAAGGTCAGAATGTCTCTTCTTATTCTCGACAAAATTCCCGCAACTCTTCATGAGTTACGTTTGTGAGATGAGATCTAATCCTTGATAGGTTAACTCTTTCCTCACCAAACCATCCGCTGATCAAATCAAACGACAGTGGATCCACCAACATTTCCATCTGCCAATCATTGGCATTTCTCGGACTCAGCGTGTTACACTGCTAGAAAATGAACTATTGCCCACGGGACTTTAGCGACGGAAAATTCCGTCGCTATAAGTCATGTTATAGCGACAAAATATGTCGTCGCTATTTTTCCGTCGGCAAAAAAGTTTTGCCGACGGAAATTTTACTATTGGCGACGGAAAATTTCCGTCGCCATTACTTTCCCGACAGAAATGTGCCGTCGAGAAATTTCCGTCGCTAAAATGGGTTATAGCGACGGAAATTTCCGTCGGAAATTTTTTTGGGTGCGGGCTTTTTTCACTCCGTTCTCCCCAAAAAATTCATCCTACCGCCAAAAAATTTATCCCCGAAAATTTCATCACCCTCTCAAATCCCTAACCCCCTCCACCCCGCACCCTCTCAAGTCCCCAATTTTCATCACCCTCTCTCTCTCCCCCCTTCTCAAAATCAAGAACGATGATGGCTTCCTCCTCCTCGTCTTCAGAGTTCACCGCCGACGAACTCGAGGCGCCGGAGGCTCCGATTAAGCTAAAGACCACCGACCCAGATTCCACTCTCTCAGATTTCTTCCCTCGCTGGCTCCAGAAAAAGAAGCGGCTGCTTCCGTATGATGAAAAGAGCAGCGAGAGAGGGAAAAGGTTAAGCCCTGACACTCCTCTCAATGTGCCTCGTTCTCCGATAGCCGGCGACAAGAACCCATTTTCTCGCTTGCCTCCTTTGCTTTCGTGTTCGAAGATGGAGTCTTTGAAGAAGAACGGCGACGAGAAACAAGGGGAGGTAATTAATTCGTTAATTAAGGATCTCTCTCTCTCTCTCTCTCTCTCTCTAAAACCCTAGAATTTAGGTTAATCTAATCAAGATTATGGTGAATGATGCAGTTGGTGAATAAGAAGAAGGAGCAGATGATGAATGCGGTGTCTGCTACTCAACGCAATTTTCAGGAGGTAATAATTTATCCCTTTTTGTTTGCTTTTAGGTTTTATTTTCCTTTTTAATTTGTAAAAGGTTTTTTTTTACCTTTCTTCTCTTTTTTGGGGTCAGTGTGTGATGGAGCCGGCGAATCGGTACCCAATCTTGGAGGACGATAATTCTTCGTTGAGACAAATTCCTTCTCCTTTTTCGTTTTTGTGTTACAGGTAATGGTTTAGTTGGTTTATTTACTCCTAATGCAAATTTCGATTCCATTCTTTAACTCTTGAGGTTGTCTATATCTGTATGCATCGACCTTAAGGATTTTTTTAGCTTCCTCAATGTGTCATTTTATCGAGCATGTTTCTGGCATCTTTTTTCATGTAAACCATAGAGGTTCTAGCACTGGTTTTTGTTGTAGAATGCTAGTCTTTGGAATTGAATCCTCTTTTTATTTTTTGCAGGATCCTTCACCTAGTTAAGGTTGAAACATTTTAGTTGAACAAGAGGAGAAAAAGCAGCTATGCAAGAAACTCCAAGATGCAGAAAATGA
The DNA here is from genome assembly GCF_001876935.1 of Asparagus officinalis. Lineage (NCBI taxonomy): Eukaryota > Viridiplantae > Streptophyta > Magnoliopsida > Asparagales > Asparagaceae > Asparagus > Asparagus officinalis. Next base: position 2,545 of record NW_017974551.1, read on the forward strand.
GTGTAAGCACACTAAAGACCAGTTACAATTTACAAACTTAATTTCATCCTCTTTTTTTAAATGAAATTGTCATTCTTAGTCGACTGATTTAATTTTTTAGAACCTTCCAAGATGCAAAATGATGAGGCAATGCTCACTCACATTTCAAAAAAGAAGCACACATTTGTTTATACAAGCAAACTAGAATCTAAATCTTCTGATAATAAGAAAGTACAGAGGAACAATTGTGTCTATAAGGCCTGCCATAACAATGAAATGACCAAGTAGACGCCTCAGTTGATGATACAAAGTAATACAACCCTTGACCTTTCCCATGAACCCGAGAAAAGTAGGCCCGTATCTCTACTCATGTTGCTTGTATCTATGTAGTCTTCCAGCTGATTGGTGTCCAAGCATCTGGATAAATGGTGGTTGCCTCCTAATTACCTGCAGAGAGAGATTTATCACCTTCCTAGTATCAAACCTGGACGCACACATGCCCAGCGGATAGAACTATCATATGTGTACTGATTTGCTGCTTTCGCTTCTTTGCTCCATATATGCCTTAGGTCTCCCTAGTGTATTTTTATTCTAGATGAAACTTAACGAATTAGTTGAGCCAGGATAGCCTTCAGTACTTTTTAACCTGTGCCAACACACACAACTGGAGAAGAAACGTTCTGTATTGTATCAAGACTGCAAATGTAATTGATCAACTTTGTGTGTCATAAGATTCAGCCTTGCATTTTCTTTTGCATGGGCTTTCCCGAGATCAATCACATCCTTACAAAGTTACCGGTAAGCAGGACTAGCGAACACGTGTTTAGGAAAACCAATGTTCAACGCTGGTGCCATACTACATTTTTTATTACACACGCATGTTTTGCCAAAATTATATCATAGAAGAAACAGAAACAGTTTTATCATATGACTGTACTGAGCTATATATTTGTACTACTTTTACTGATTCTGGCATCAAATCATTCATATGAAATATTTGAATAGTGTTTCCTTTGTGTGATCTTTGCAGTTCAATTTTACTGGTTTAGCCGTCATATTGTATATATGCACATTAAGAGCACTTGTATTTGCAACACAGAATGAAATGCTCTGTCATTCTTGAATATCCCTCATTTTGTCATTTATTCAACACTATTGAACTGTATTTTTTGGCGTATAGTGCAAACCATGAGAAATAAGCAAGAACAACAACAAAGGGAGTCCATCTCTATCCGTCAAGTTGAAACGCTAAAGCAAAAGATTATGAGACTCCGCAAGGAGAATGAGTCACTAAAACGGCAGAATCAACATTCAGATTCATGACAGTCTTCACAACCTCTCCCTTTTGTTATAACTCCCCCAGGTACATATCATTTTAAAGTTTTACTCGGCTCTTTCCATTAATTCTCTTATGCGTGGGTGTTATTTGATTGGTTGGTGTCAGGTTTGGTCGTGGTGGGTGGGTGGGTGGCGGCTTTGGTCGTGGTTGAGGAGAGGGGGGGTGCGGATTTGGTGCGTGTACGTGTGCGTGCGTGTATATGCTTGCATGCGTGTATATAAGAATATGTGCGTGCGTATAATACATAAGAATATGCCATGATACTCTCTCTTATTGCTATACTTGCATGTCATGCCATGTTGTTAACGTTTGATTTATATTTGCAGGCTTGAACTTCTAGACAAGGTGGAGCTGGTGATGAGGATGAAGATCAGAAGGACTGATTTGTTTTTTTACCTTTGAAAACAATGAGTGTGTGCTGTATAAACAATATTTATCATGGTGTGTGATGTATAAATAATTTTAATTATGTTGGGATATTTTTATTAAAATATATGTTATATATGCGTGGGAATGAATATTATACTGCTTATTGAACATGGTTTTAAATTTATTATATTATTGTACAGGTTTTTTCAAATTTTAAAATAATTTTTTAAAAAATATTAGAAATATTTAGCCACGGATTAGTCGTCGTTATAGACACTTTTAGCGACGGAAAACATACATGAGGGCATGCTAATAGCGATGATTTTTCCGTCGCTAATGTAACTTTTAGCGACGGATTTTCCGTTGCTAAACGATACATTAGCGACGGATTTTCCGTCGCTAAAAGTTACATTAGCGACGGAATTTTTTCTTTTTTTAAAAAAAAATAGAAAATAGAACGACGGATTTTCCGTTGCTAATTTTCCGTCGCTGACTTTTAGCGACGGAAAATCCGTCGCTAAAAGTAATTTTTGCTACCCTCAATGTACTGACGGTATTTTGGCGACGGAATTTTATTTTTTCCGTCGCTAAAACTTTTAGTGACGGATTTTCGACTTTTAGCGACGGATTTGTCCGTCGCTAAAAGTCTCATTTCTAGCAGTGTTAGGTCAGAATCACCTAGCATCAAAGTCTCCCTTTGAGTGATAATACGAGTTGGCAATCTCTTTGCTACCCGTATTCCACTTTCTTTGCTTTCTGGTCAAACCTTCCTAAAGTTAGGACCACAGCCAAATTCCCCTCTCGATTCCTTCCATGAACGAGAGGTCCACTTGAAACAGTCAAACCTATAAAAGTTAGGATTGTTTCCGATCTCGCTTAGTCAAGCCTACACATAGTCAAGACTAAAGTCGAGTCACTCCTTTTCGATAAACGAAAATCCACCTTTGTTCCCTTTTTCCACCAAACCTATAAAAGTTAGGGTTGAAATTGGGTTTTCTCCTCAATGAATGAGGGGTTCTTTGAGTTCAAATGACCAATCCTATAAAAGGTAGTGTCGTTCGAACCTTTCCGATTCTCGGAGTGGAGATCCCACTCTTAGTTTCATCCTTCCGGATTCTGAAGGTGGTGATCCCACCTCGAGTTTCCTTTCCAGCTGTAGATAGAATATAAAATTCTTCCTCTTCAGCACCCACCGGGAAGATAGTTATAAAAATTCTTCCTCTTCCTCAGGAGCCTTTCCGATGCTCGAGTGGAGATCCCACTGCCCAGTTCATCCTTTCGCGCGGATTCTGGAGGTGGAGATCCCACCTGCAAGAAGTTTCGCTTTCCAGGCTGAAGATAGAATTATAAAATTGCTTCCATCTTTAGCACCGGGAGATAGAAATAAATAATTCTTCCTCTTCTCGGAACGCTTTCCGCATGCCTCCGGAGTGGAAATCCCACTGCCGAGTTCAATCCTTCCGGATTCTGGAGGTGGAGATCCGCACCGTCGAGTTTCCTTTCCAGGTGAAGATAGAATATATAATTCTCCTCTTCAAGCACCGGGAGATAGAATATAAAATTTCTTCATCTCCTCGGTAAGCCTTTCACGATGCTCGAGTGGAGAATGCAGCTCCCCAGTTCATCCTTTCCTGATGCTCGGAGTGGAGATCGCCACTCCCAGTTTCATCCTTCTGAATGCTCGGAGTAGAGATCCACTCCCAGTTCATGCCTTTCGGATTCTGGGGTGGGGATCTTCCACCATCGAGTTTCCTTTCCAGCTGTAGATAGAATATAAAATTCTTTCCTCCTTCAGGCACGCCGGGAAGATAGAATTATAAAATTCTTCCTCTGCCTCGAACCTTTCCGATGCTGCGGAGTGGAGATCCGCACTCCCAGTTCATCCTTTTCCTGATGCTGCGGAGTGGGAGATCCCACTCCCAAGTTCATCTTTCGGATTCTGGGGGTGGGGATCCCACCTCGAGTTTCCTTTCCACGCTGTAGAATAGAATATAAAATCATTCCTCTTCAGCACCAGGGAGATAGAATATAAAAATTCTTCCTCCTCCCGGAACTTTCCGATGCTCGAGTGAGATCTCGCACTCCCAGTTCATCGCTTCTTGATGCCGGAGTGGAAATCCCACTGCCCAGTTCATCGCTTTCTGATGCTCGGAGTGGAGATCCACTCCCATGTTCATCCTTTCTGATGCCGGAAGATGGAGATCCCACTCAGTTCATCTTTCTGATGCTTCGATGGAGACCCACTCGCCAGTTCATCCTTTCGGATTCTGGGTGGGGATCCCCGCATCGAGTTTCCTTTTCAGCTGTAGATAGAATATAAAATTCTTTCCATCTTCAGCACCGGAGATAGAATATAAAATTCTTTCCTCTCCTATTTAACCACGAACTTCACTTCCAATCCGGCGCACGAGATGGTGCATGGGGAAATTTTATCGCCGAATCCTAAGTAGGGATAATCCACGCTAACAGCGTGTTTGCGTAAGGCCTAATCCGTAAGCAAGAGGCAAAGTCTACGTATTCGAAGTTCGTAGCATTAAGTCTAAGGGAGTTCATTCCCTTTAGCACATACGTTACATGCGGAACGGATTTCGAAAATCCGCATTGCTAGGCCCGATTCCAAACGGTAATCGGTACCAAGGCGTATCAACCCGTTGAAGGCTGGGGTTTGCCCAAAAAACCCAAAGTCAACGCCTAAACACGCGTTGCCGGGTAGTCCTATTCGGCCGTGAGAAAAGACGAAGCCTAATTTATTCAAAATCATAGCACAAAGCCTCAGAGAGTTTACTCTCTTAGCACAACGTTACATGGGTGGAAGCGGATCTAGACAATCCACATGCTACCCGATTCAAACGGTGATCCGGTAAAGGCAATATCAAACCGTTGATGGCTTGGGGTTTGCCAAAAATCCTATAAACCGTCATTTCGGAAGAAATACAGAGAAAATCACAAAAGACAAAGCGGAGTTGCCAATTATAGACTGAGTTAAAAGCCATACAACAAAAGCTGCAGCCGATAGGCAACTGCAGGCTGAAGCAATATGAGACTTTTAAGCTAAGAAGTCTATCATACGATATCCGCTCGAGTTCTCCTTGCAGATCAACCCAACAGCTCGAACTGATTCTTCGGAAATCAGCTCCAAAATCTCTCCGCAGCTTCACTTTCAACTTCAATCAGTCCCCTCTGAGTAGATTCGAGCTCCTCAAGTACTGGTCCCACGAGAACGCTCTAAACGTCCAATCAGGTCATCTGCGATAAGGAACGGCGGATTCCTCAAACACCTTCAAGGCCTCGCTTCAACTAGTCGCGTTCCTCGCGATTCGATGTCGCAAGGAGCGGAGTAACATCAGCTTTCTCGCCTATCCTTCCTCGCCATGTACCATTAGATTGCGCAATGGAGCTCTCAGCGTGACTGAAGCTCACACCCGATGGAAGATGCTCAGGTCACGCCACGCGCCATCCTAATGCTCCAACTCATGAGGACACCGAAAGAAGAAGCCGCGCGGTAGCCCTCCAGTTCCTTCAACTCTCGTATCTTTGACGTCCAGGGCGAACGAAATCAGGCAGTGAAGGAATCAGCCATTCCGGGTAATCCTTCTTCTCATCTCGTCCATGTGGGCGAGAGAAGGAACGCGGAACTGATAAAGCCGCCTCCTCGGTGAAGAAAGCTTGGTCTCGATGCAAGCGCATTATAGAAGGCGGTGAAGAAACTGAGGTCGCGTACGGTAAAGCCTCCCTGTCAGGATCGGTGTCGACGCAAAAGGCTACGGACAACGCTCATATAGGGAAGAATCGAGATCCTACAGCAAGAAACATAGAAGCTCAGTGGATTATCGAGTTGAAAAGGAACGGGAGTCAAAAGCAAGTTCTGAGCATGACCGACACCAACAACGTCCCCTCGGGTTGAGGTCCGACAGGCTCGCTGTAGGCATCGAAAATTGCCGATGGTCCCAGCACCAACAGCTCAGTGTTAACTGAGCCGAAGATGAACATCATTATCCCGGTCACAAGAGTCATTGACGTCGTAAAGGCGGCCTAGCGAAGCCGACGGACTACGTGAGCGCGGACAGATCTCAGAACAACGGGTATAACGGGTTGACCGAAACCCCCCGCGATACCGCAATTGGACCAACACCCCCGTGTCCCTGATCACCCCACTGATATCCAAACCATCGGGCCTACAGAAGCTCGGTCGCCAAAACAGATTTCCAAACGCATCCTAAATCACTACAAATCCGAGTATCGGACGGAAAAGTCAGCGAACAGAAGTCAACGCAGGGCAACGGCGGACGACCTCGGACCAGACTGAGACACCAGCGGGATCCCGCCAGGACGAAACACCGCGAGAGGGTGTCTCGGCGCAGGCCAAGAAAGCCCCCAAGGGGTGTCTCGGCCGTGGCCGAGACACCCCCAGGGGGGTGTCTCGCCAACCCTAGTGTCCCCTCGCTTTTCCTATAAATAGGTGCCTAGTCCTTCATTTGGAGGGGCTGATTTCTTTGGAGTGAAAGGCTAAGGCTCGGCACATTCAAGGCTGAATTGATCTTAGGCCAAGGATTGCCTTTGTCTGAGCGGCGAAGCCTGCTGCAGTGAAAGAGTGGCGCCGTGTGCTTCAACGAGAGGAAGGAAGAGGTTCTACATCAGCTTCATCGCACCGTCAGATCCTTAGTATTGGCCTTAGCGTTGATAGTTTTTTTTTTTTTTTTTTATTTTTTTTTTTTTTTTTTTTTTTTTTTTTATTTTTTTTTTTTTTTTTTTTTTTTTTTTAAAAAAAAATTTTTTTCTAAGAAGAGCCTATTACCTCGCTAGCCGAGATATACGCTTATAGCTTCTAGGAATTGCTCACGCGGGATCGACGAAGCTCTGCTTCTATAGTCCCTCCGCGCATAGAGCGAAGCTCTGTTCCGGATTTATCCCGGATCAGAAAGTATTCTAGATCTCACGCGGATGCAAACGAAACTCTGTCCGATTTTATCCGACCAGATACTGCAGTGGCCCCGGTGGTCCACGAATCATCAACATCCCGTCACAGCCAAAAGACCAAGCCAACGCAGAGCAAGAGTGCGTTTGCGTTGTTGAAAAGAGTTGTATTTCTTTTGTTTTATTGTGTACGCGGTCTATAAAAGGCTATCTTTTTGTTTCATTGTAACGATCAAAACAGTGTAATGAATGCAGCAATGATACAGCAAACTTTTTGAGGGCGACCACCAGTGGGAGCCGAAGGTGCAGCACCGTCGTGAGCGCAACCAAGCCACTCAAGATCGGGGTGAATGAAGAACACAAGCCCTCGATCAACACGGTTCAAAGAAGGCGCTCTGCTTCCTCGCTCACTTTCCCAGATCCGCCTCTCCAAGGGTACAGAAAGAGTACCTCTTTTCAAAATGTTTGCAAGGTCTTCGTCAAAATCCAAGACCACTCGTTCCCGCCTCTGCACTTGCACCGAGTCCACGCATCAGATCCAACCTGGTCGCGGATCGCAGATCCGGATTCCTCATTCCGCCGAGGAGATGACTTCCTTGAAGACGCCCGCATTATCAAAGAGAGGCACGACAAACGACAACGTCAAACTGTCTTGTTCCCGAGCAGCTGGCGCGGCTTTGGAGGAGCCAATGGCTGGGAATCCGCTATAGACGTTGATCTAAAATCGCAGGCAACGCCAGGAGCAACCACGGCACAACACAGCCCCTCCTCCGAAGCAGAAACAACAAAGGGTTCAAGTCAAAGAACAGCCGTTCTAACTCTCGAGGAGGCGAATCCAGAAGCGCCGGCGCCTTGGCGGGCGGCATGCCCGCCGACCCTGGTCAAAAAGCACGAGAAATGCTAAAGGAGAGGCCGTTAAGAGATCGCCGAGAATCCGAACGAGTTTGGAATGGCCAAAGGCCGATCAACGCTAAGGTAAAAGAAGGTAATATTGCTCTCCACCTTCCGCCATTTCAGGTCCGAACTTCGGTAAAGCCCCACCGCAAGCGTGGACTTCCCCAAGTCTAAAAGGAATCCTCTGAACAACGCGTAGTCGACGCTCTACCCGAGATCGAGGAAAGCTGCTTGTCAAGGAAAGTTGGAGATCGCTGAAGGAGTTTCAAAGGCCAACATCCAGACTGGGGGTCCGTACACTGATCTCACTAACAAATCGATCTCTGCAACGCCAAGCTCGGGCGGTGCGTGCAAAAGGCGAGAGCCCCGTTAAGGTTTCATCCTCCACAAAGGAGTGATTCCCAAACGTGCGACTTTGCAGAGGCCAACAAGGCAAATGCACACTCAGAAGAAGACGCGTCAGACAAACGAATGCGTTTTATACCTGAGAAACCCATTGAGCAGCGCGGAATAGTTACTCCGACGGCAAGACGTCGATGAGTTGTATCTATCAGGCTGGGGTGCAGGATGAATCTCCGAAAGAGAAACACCCGGGAAGCGATTCTCACGTGTCCTGTGTCCAAACTTATCAGGGCAGTATTATCAAGGGCCTGTAGGGCTGCCCAAGACCGCTCCACAGAGGTTTCTCAGTATTCGAGGAAATCTCCGATGGAACGACAAAGCCAAACTCAAGGCATTCCCACCAAAGAGGATCGATTGCTCGAGAGGAATGAAACGCCCTAGAAGTTACCATCAACATGGTCAACAAGGAAAGTCCCCATCATTTCAGGAGTTTCGACCCAATTTCTCTTAGAAGCAGGGTCAACTCGGGAATAGGCTCAGGCTTGCAGCTAGAAACCCGTCGAGATAAACAACGACCGCGGGATCCAATGAAGGAAGAGTCCATTGCCGATGGTGAGTTCTGCGATTCTCATTGCCGCGCTCATGCATTTCGCGGACGACACAACATCTGCATAAGGGAAAGCTCGATGAGGTGCTCATGGTCAAAATACAGATCAGATAGCCAAAAATCTTGAAGAGGCCCTGACTAAGCAGAAAGGATCTTCAGGTTTGAAATGGAAGTGCTATGCAAGAGGTGAGACAAATGCACATAAAATTCAGCAGAATCCGAGCTTTGTCAGTCAGCTAGCATGAATCCGAATCGTCGCAACCCAGAATGCTGGCAGTCAACACGACCGGAGGTGGTCCGAAATCGTCATGGCCGACAGCATCGCCCAAGATACTGGGGGTGGCCCCAACTAAAAATAACAATGCTAGGGGTGGACCCAGCAGTGATGATAACGCTGGGTGAACGCCAGCCAGTGATGACAACACTGGGGGTGGCCGTTTATTCCTCTAAATAATTATCCAAAAACAGGATTAGAGATCAGGCGCGAAAAAGATGAAGGAGCTCGAGAGAAAAAAAATCGACGCCCTGATGTCTACTCGAGAAAGGTGAAGAAGGACGCGGCATCCGCGTAATCCTTATCGCCGAAAGAGTGGGATTCGATCGCCGTACAATCGCGCCGAAGTTCAACTCTGATCAACATTCACGCCGTTCGCGGGAAAGGCTTCCCCCACTCAGCATCTATCTACTTCAAGCCCCACTTGGGGATCGATCTCTGGCACACAGGACGCTTGATGGTTCGGTCCCATTCGTTGGCTATACCCTTCGCGGGCCCCGGCCTTCGATTGGTATCGCCGTCTCAAGCCCGGAGGCATCAACAGCTGGAGGAACTTGGAAAGCATGTTTCTCGCCCGATTTCTCGATGAACAGACAAAACAGAGGTGTCGATCAGGACGCTCTTCGCGAGAAACAAAAGGCGAGAGAGTCGGTGGATACCTATTATACAAATCGGCTTCCGCAATCAGGCAATGAAACTGGCAGGGATCCGCGTCACGGAGGAATTCCTCTTGCAGACCTTGTCAGAAACAACTTGTCCATTAACATCCTTGGACGTGATGGGAATGAGAGCCGCTCAAGTACCTGGAAAGAGTTGAAAAGGCTGAGGAAGAACGAAGGCTTGAATACGGCTTTCATGCAGAAGGGCGAAGATCGAAGAGAAACCAATCCGTGGTTTAATCTCCGGATATCGGAATTCTCGTACTTCATGATGAAGAGGACGTTACTCTGGCAACGGTTATTAAACGGAGATCAAATGTCACAATCAGCAGTCCTGGGAACACAGGAGAATTCTGGACGAGGAGCTCCAAAAACGAGTACTCGTTTTCAAAAGACGAAGACTTCCGAGCTATCTTTCGAGACGGCTGACTTCTCGAAACAAGAAAAAATACAAGCTCCCGCCTATCACTGAATCAGGAGGAAGATGACGATTCTGGCGGACCCAACGTACTGCGAAGTAACCACAGGATCCTCGCAACCCCAGCCAAGGAATGCTTTTTGCTCTCAAGAATAGCATCCAGACCTTGGTTGAAGGCGGCGTTATTAACGCTAGGGTAAGGCCAATTGAAAACGGCATGACTCCGACAGAGTATATGAGTATAAACTGCTTCTGCAATACTCCAAAGAGTACAAGAGTATAAACTGTTTCTCGGGACCATCCGACAAGTATAAGAGTATAAACTCTCCTTAATACTCCGGAAGTATCAGAGATAGAACTGCTCCTTAAAGACTCCAAAGAGTATACGAGTATAAAACTGTTTCTCATCCTCCTACGTATAAGAGGTTAAACTGCTTCCGATACTTAGCCAGATAGGTCATATGAGTCTAAACTTGTTTCCCCACTTTTGACGGAAGTTCCTGGAGGATATTACGCTAATATTCTTAAAGGATAACCCGTGTCGGATAACGGCAAGTCAAACCCAGTTCCAAGAGAGAAACTGGGGTGGATTATCCAATGCATCGGAATCCCGAAAAATACCACAGGGGTATTCCTTAGGGATAACCCAATCATTGTGGAATTGGTGAATAAGAAATTCATTGTTCGAACTCAGAAGGCCGGAATGTCTCTTCTCATTCTCTAACTCTTATGAGTCGTTTTGTGAGATGAGATCCATCTTCTGAATAGGTTAAACTTTCGCTCACCAAAGCCAAATCCGCTGATCAAATTAAACGAACAGTGGTATACCAACGTTTCCATTGCCAGCATTGTTGGCATTTCTCAGAACTTAACAGGTGCTAGGTCCTTAAACGCCTAGCATTAAAGTCCCCCTTGTGAGTGTAAATGGGTTGGCACTTTCGTTGTCTACCCGTATTCCACTCTCGTTTGTTTTCTGGTCATACTATAAAAGTTAAGGCCAAAGCCAAAAATCCCCCTGCTCGATTCCTCCCAATGAAGCGAGAGGTCCACCTTCCCAATCGAGCGATTCAAACTTTTCCGGACAGTTAGTCGTCTCAAACTCCTGCTTGGTCAAACATTTTACAGTTAGAGCCACAGCAAAATCTCCTCTCCGATTCCCCAATGAACGAGAAGGTCCACTTTCCAAATCGGTAATCAAAAGCCTTCCGACAGTTCAGGGTTATCCGAATTGTTACGATTCTCTGGAGTGGAATCCCACTCTTAGTTTCATCATTCCAGGATTCTTAAGGGGTGGCGATCCCACCTCGAGTTTCCTTTCCAGCTCGAAGATAGTATAAAATTCTTACCTCTTCAGCACCGGGTGATTAGAAATATAAAATTCTCCTCTCCTCGACCTTTCCGATGCTCGAGTGGAAGAACCCACTCCACAGTTCTCATTTCGGATTCTGGGGTGGGGGATCCCCCTCAAGTCCATTTCCGGCCGAAGATAGAATATAAAATTCTCCTCTTCAAGCACCGGGAGATAGAATATACAAATTCTTCCTCTCCCGTTTCCTCAATCTGTCTGCTTTTAGAAAGACACGATTGCAAATCCGGGCAGCTCGATGGGCACGGGGAATTTTATCCGCGAAGGCCTGAGTAGGGATACAGAGTCAAACGACTAAACACGCGTTGGGCCGGGGTAGTCTATTCCGCGTAAGAAAGACGAAGTCTATTATTGCAAATCATAGCATTAAAGTCTAAGAGGAGCAAATTCTCTAGCACAACGTTACAGTGAAACGGGTCTTCAATAATCACATGCTAGCCCGATTCAAACGGTAATCGGTAAAGGCATGCATCAACTCCGTTGATGCTGGGGTTTGGCCCAAAAAAAATCCCAAGCCTTGTCTAAACCAACACAATGGCCGGTTAGGTCTTTGACCGTAAAAGGACAAAAGATGCCAAACATATTTCATACAACTTGTGGCATGTTGTTATTAACATTTCC
>NW_017974552.1:0-4405 GCF_001876935.1 Asparagus officinalis
CATAGTGAATTTCTCGTATTGTTGCCCCGTGGACGTAGGTCGAAGTTGGTCGACCGAACCACGTAAATCGCGGTGTTGTTTTTTCCCTTGATTGTGACCGTTTTATATCTTGTTGATTGTGGGTTGACTTTGGAGTTGCGCATATTATAATAGGCGGGGAGAGTAAAATTCCCAACAACAATAATGTTGGGGGAGAAATCGGGCCCAATCTAGAGTCGATGAGACTTAAACAGAAGTTAGGAATTAATTTTAACCAAAAAGCTATAGCTATCAGGTATTGACCCAAACTCCTATTTAAACTCATCACTCTTTATTATCTTATCCGATGTGGGACTATACTCGCATATTAATCACCTCAACAACTTTTCCTTAATTTGTAAGTATATTTCAATTCAACTATAATTCAATCTTCCACAGAATTCACTAAGGTTTTGTACCACTTCACTCGTGGGTTAACCAATTCACAAACTTTTACACCACTCCACTCGTGGGCTAACCAGACAATGCATTCAACACATAGCTATCAAACATCCGTAGAAACTTCCGCCACTTCACTCATGGTGGCTAACTAGACTATATCATTCCTACGGGCATCCTTGGATTCTCCAGATACCTTCGAGCTTCACATCGAATATCATCTATTTTTTTTAAATTACTTGGACCATGACCTTAGCTCTGATACCATTGTTGGGGGAGAAATCGGGCCCAATATAGAGTCAATGGGTCTTAAACAGAAGTTAGGAATCAATTTTAATCCAAAAACTATAACTATCAGATATTGACCCAAACTCCTATTTAAACTCATTTTATTTAGAAAATTTAATTAAATAATGAAAAAATGTCAGGTGGCACATCTAGTGGTAAAAGATTTAATATAGTATATAGATGTGAGTAGAAGATGATTAAGCAGGGGATCAACCATGTTATCTGTTTATTGATGATTGTAATTAGTGACCAACCACTAGTTAACCCATCATTTAGAGGGGTTTACAAATCAATTTAAAGAGGTGGGTTAAGAATTACTTCCTCTGAAAATAATAAATAAAAATTTAAAAAAGAATGTATTTTAGAGTTTTATGGCAATTAACTTCCTTAACCCTTCTTTATTTACCAAAGACAAAAAAATTTAACCCTTCACCTTGACTCTCTAATCTAAATAGAATTAAAATATTTTTAATCTCTCATAAAGGGCTAATTAAGTAATCCTTCCTCTTAACCCTTCTCTCTAACCTCTTGCCAAACGCTGAGTCTTATTTGTTTCGTTGGTTGAGTGGAAAATTCGATAATTACTATTCTTACCAAAAGATCCAATATCATAGCACACCATATTACGAATTCTAGTGATAATCCGATATAAAAAAAATTATTTTTAATAAAATGGCCGAAAGTTCTACATTACTTTGAAAATATATTTATCAAAATAATTGAATAAGATAAATCAATTTCATAATATGTAACAATATATTTTCTCAGACGAGCAAAACTAATCTATTCATACTTGTGACTATTAAAATCTCAACTTGTCTCAATTCTCCAATAATTCTGTATTAGTCCATCAAATCTTGGAAATTGCTCATACGTCCCCCAAATTCTAAATTAGGGTCTTGCACTTTGGTCCCTAAATTACTGAAACACCCCTTTCTCTTATGTTTTCATGAACGCAGGCATTTGGAGTTTTCAGGGAAGAACATAAGCTGATGGGTATTTTTGGTACTTGCGGAACCAATTTACAAGACCCTTAGAATTTGACAGACGCATGAGCAATTTCCCCTGATTTGAGGGCGTCATATGGAATTAGTGAAGATTTGGGGGGCTACTATTTGAAAAAAAACACAACAACTATTAGCTAGAACTCTAACACTATCACTATTAGCTAGAACTCAACCCCATCTCCTTCTTCCCTGTACCATAATTCTATGGATCAATTTGCCAAAATTATTGAAGACAAAATGCCATATATTGCCATGATCATAGTTCAAATGACATTTGCTCTCATGCCCAAAGACCCCCAAAGTTGCATTCAATGAAGGCATGGATACGTACATCTTCGTTTTCTATAGACGAGCAACCGCCACCGTTTGCTTATTGCCTCTAGGCATAATCTTCGCAAAGTAATTTCTTTTTTCTATTTCATGTCTTTTAGTTCATTACATTTTTTTTATATTCTTAGTCTTGATGAAATTCATATGATGCTTAGGGAAAAAATGCTCCCCCGTTGCCATTCAAGTTGATGTTCAAGGCTTTCTTTCTCGCATATTTATTTTTTCTTTCTTTCTTTCTTTTTCGTAATTGCTTTTATTTGAATTTTAGGTATAGAAATATCTCAAATATGCAAAGCATTGCAATCAACCTTACCTCTGCAACAGTGGCTACAGCAATGCAAAATCTCAAGGAGAAATTTTCAGAACAGTCTTGTTCCCTAATTTATTTTTAAAATTCGACTCATTTCACTTTTATTTAGTGAAATCGACCCAGTTTCTGGTCACGTCAGCATCATGGCTAGAAACTGGGTCGTTTTAAAAAATGATCTTCTAATTAGTTAGTGTTGATAACTCCGACTAATTAGAAGCAGCTCTAAGGGGTTGCCAACTAAATAATCGGGGTTGACAACCCCGATTATTGGGGGGTGGACTAATTTCAAAAGTCTCCGCCAAATAGTCATGGTTGACAACCCCTACTATTTGGGAACCAGCCAATTTGGAGCTCGAAATTGGCCAACTGCGAAACATTCAGGACAAAAAAAGTTATCGGGGTTGTCAGGTTTGACAACCCCGCCAATTTTTTGCAGAGACTTAGAATTGGTGTATCAAGCACATACTAATTAGTCGGGGTTGTCAACTCTGACTAATTAAGCAATACATTTTTGAGAAATCGACTCAGTTTCAGGCCACGAAGGTGAAGTGATAGAAACTGGGTTGATTTCGCTAATAAAAAAGAGGTAGGGTCGATTTTTATGATAAAACGTGGTAGTGAGTCTATATTGAAAAATTCTCCCAAATCTCAATCCTGTTTTTACTTTTATTCTGGCAGTCTTCTTTGGGTAATTTGTATCATGCTTTCTTTTTAGATGTCGATTCCTTAAATCTCTTATATTTTCAATTAGCCCCCAAACGATTGCAGTTGCTATTTAGCCCTCCAATCATCATCATACAAGTCACTCCAAAATGTCACTTGACCCCCCCAAAACTTTTGGTCATCCACAAAACTCTCGATCATGATGTATGAAGTATTTCTCGACTTATTCCCCAAACTGGGTAAACCCTCAAAATTTCAACATTATGTTAAAATAAACCCTACTTTCAACGTTATTTTCAGAATTCCTCCATAGATTTTGATGAAGTTTCAGAAAACCACCATTATGTCGTTATTGTGATTTTTTTTTCAAATGTCACAAGGGTTTTCGTATAAGACCCAAAAGTTTTGGAGATTAGTGATATGTTCAAAATTTTGAGGGTTATCTCGGAATGAGCCAAAGTTTATGAGGGTTTTATGAACTCTACCCTTAAATTTATGAAAGATTTAGGGGATGAATATATGAAAACCTTTTAGATTACATATACAAATCGATTTTCTGATATAAAATAGAAAAATATCTTATTGATTTTCACCAATTTTATAGGGAGGAAATTCTCATATTGAAAACTTGCCTAGGAATCACCAAGATTGTTGGAGTGCTGATTTGTATTGTGGGAGCATGACTATTGCATTTTATATAAAGGCCCTCAGATGAATTCCTTCATCCATAATCACCCAGTTCTCATGGAAGTAGCCATAATAAGACTAACGCTAATCTCTGGACAATGGGGACTTTTCTCATGGATGGGGTCGTATTTTGTTGGGCACTATGGTTTGTGTTACAGGTATCATATAAGTGCTTATATTTCTTTGGTTAAATTTCAAAAAAACACCAGAAAGTTTGACCTTTTATGAGATACCCCAAAAGAGTCTAGAATTGTCATTTAACCCCTAAATCTTTTTGCGGTTATCTGAAAAGGCCAGGGGGTTGAAAGACATATCCAAATTTATTGGGTCTTATCTGAAGAGTTTTATAAAATATAATCTATTTCTTTTTTCTTTTTCGAGAGAAGTGTACTTATATTTCTATGTACAGGGATTATTTGCGAAGGAATGTTCATCATGGATTTAGCACTCTGCACTTGTAAGTCTCTTTAGTGCTTTATTGTTGCAATTGTATTTGAGAGAAATATGAATAAATGGAAGCTACACTAGTATGATCGAATATGGATATTATATAATGTAAGTCTCTTTAAAAGCACGAGTTTGGAAAAAACTTTAGTTAGACAAATTAAAATACCCTTGGAATTCAAATATTATTCCATTAAGTAAGAGTAAGTTGATAAATTGATAAATTCTTATTGGATATACATAGTATGAAGATAAAGAT
>NW_017974553.1:0-4394 GCF_001876935.1 Asparagus officinalis
TTGAGGACGAGGGTTCCCAACATACAACTGATCATACCCAAATTGGCGAGCAAACCTATAGGGTTGGTAGGGTTCAACAAAACAGTTGACGCCCTGCCGAAAGATCAGGTAGCCTGGCCTGATGGATAAAAGCCAATGGAAAACCCCCCGCTCAGCTGAGTGAATCCATTAGGACCCGCCGTATCCTGATATTCTGCTCCATAGACACCGCCCTCGAAATCAGGGAAACAGCGGTAGATATGGAAGTTAGTGTCCCGTGCTAAGATTTGGCGGATCCTAACCATGTACCCCCGGGGAGAAGCTGCACTCATTATAGGAGGACAGTGGAGCACGTACCAAGCCATCAAATATGTATATGGCATCGGCACCCGAGGATTGGGAGTCTTGAAGGTCTTGTGGCCCTCGGACTCCACCTCGGTAACACCAACGAAGTCAGAGGCCAACTCCCGCAGTCCATACTGCAGACAACCCACCATAGCACTGAGAAGGCTCACCGGTCTCCCATGTGCCAAAAGAACAGCTGGGTAGATCACCTCAACGGCAAGGGCATCGACAAGCCTGGTAGGAACGACGCAACGTTTGAGCCACAACATCAAGAATCCAGCTAGCAACGCCGCGTCGGAAATTGGAATCAGAGCTTGATAATGAAAGCTCTCAAATTCTGTGTGAGCCGGGAAAACATCTTCCTTGGCCTCATTGGTGTAGTGGGAGGTAGCGTCGTCAATTCGAGCTTGAACTTCCTCCAAAGTACTTGCAGGTAATCGGGTCACCGAGGCCCCTTTAGTGGTCAAGTTATGGAATAAATATTCCGCCCAAGACACTTGCTTAATGCCACCTCCACGGGCCCCCGTCAGCTGCATGCAAATGTGGAAGTGACACATGACTTCCCAGAGAGTGGCATAAATTTCTGGACTGGTCTTCTTTAAAATCTGGAGTTCCGCCGATCCTAGAACAAACTCTTCATACGGCAACTCCCCGAGAACAAGACCCGAGACTTCGTGCATCTCGTGAAGAGCAAAGCCTAACTCCCCCACAGGGGTGAAGAAAGTGCAGCTATCAGGATTATACTTCTCCAGTATGGAGAAGAAGTGAAAGTGGCTCTGGATAATCCCAAACTCAGTAGCCCGCACGGGAACCAACAATCCAGCTTGGGCAAGAAGGGCTTCCAACTCTTTCAGAACAAACTTGGTCATCTGGGCCCACCATCCCGCCGCTGGAGAATGAACCCAACCAGGAGTTCTAAATCCTTGTGCAGGGAACTCTCCCTTCTTTTCCACGAATCTCTTAACAAAGGTCTTCGCCGGACTTGGCACTTCGCCAAGGGGATACTCCTTAGCGAATAAACTCGGTCGCAAAGCTATCACCTGCCGATTATAACCAACTGTGCGGACCCCATGGAAAGTCAAAGTTCCGAGAGCAACCCCGTCTTGGTCCTTAACCAGAGGCCAATCCATATGCCTCGGGACAGAAGCGCATTGGAAATAAGATATGGGGAACATTCTCTCCATATTGGGCAAGAAAAGGTTGCGGTCCTCAACTCTCCGCAACCACTTATAGTGCCCATCAGATATCCAGGTTTGGTTATGGGCTTACGGCTTGGGCTTTCAAGTCGAGCGTCCGAAACCAATATCCTAAGAGTGTCGGAAGAAGCTTGGGTGATCAGTTCCACGCGACTCTTCTCCCTCATCCGGAAAACCGGGAGTTCTAAACGCGAGCTGAAATTTATGTTCATGTCTGCACCACCTTCATGTCCAAAGTGGTGGCGAAAAAGAAGAGGCTCGCTGGTATGGCGCACTGCAAAAAAAAAGAAGAAGAAAAGAGTTAGACAACTCAAAATCAAATTGCAGACGCGAAGGTCGAACCCCGCGTCAAACAAGCCCAGACGCGAAGGTCGAACCCCGCGTCAGACAATCTCAGACGCGAAGGTCGAGCCTCGCGTCAGAAAGTTCAGGGCGTCACATTCGCCTGAGCAGCGGCGCCGCCGGTCGGCACCGACGGTGCAGATCCCCGAACCGTAGCGGCATCAGGCTTGGAAGCGACGTCGGACTTGGAGGACTTCTTTGGTGCCATTGAATCTCGTCGGAGAAGAAGAATAGTTTTCGCCGGAGATGAAAACGAAATTTCTTTTTCGTTAAATTTTCAAGAAGAGTCAAATGACTCTTGATTTGACCCCTAGCGGTCTATTTATAGACAGCTATGAGCTGTCAAATCCTAACGGACGGGATTCGAGGCCATCAGCCCGCCCAAACTCGACCCTCGCGTTCGAGTTGGTTTAGCTTCCAAACGCGATACTCACCTACGCGTTCAAATTTCTCAACGCTGGGCTCACCCACGCGTTCCAATCCTCAAAGACAGAAAAGAGATCTTTGTGTTTAGACCATTATGACAGTAATTTCTTGGTTACCAAGGTGACCAAAGCCAGGAAGAAACAAACGACTCCACTAGGGAGTCTGTTGGAGGAGTACAGATAGATTACAGTCCACAACGGCGAAATCATCTGACTCGATCAGGCGGGAAGAGCAATCAATCCACCAAATTCTGGGATCCAAAGTATTCCGAAAATTCGTCCCAGTCAACCGTGAACTTTCGAAAACTTTGGAGGGGGTTCTGTAGGCTGTCTAAAAATCACAATAGAGAGCTTATTCAAACAAGCTCCGACAACGGAGGTCACAATCAGACGACTTCCCAATCACTGCATCCGCAACTCCATAATTGCCACAAACGCGACCTCACTTCTGAGATGATTGATCTTGATGGCTGTGACAACAGCATGGCTAATATCATAGCAACTATTAGAGATGCTGATGAGCAGTGGGACGAATGATTGATCTTGATGGCTGCGACAACAGCATGAGATGTTGATGAGCAATGGGATGATTTCAGAAATAAAAGGTTAGACTTAGTTGGTGAATTGCTTGGTAGAGAGCTGTGGGCAAATATTCATCTTTAAGACACTATGGATGTTGATTCCCGTCTAGCTCCTACAACGAAAGCTACAATCAAATAGTTTTCGGGTCGGTGAACGAAAGTTGCGAATGGAGGGCTTTTCACATAGATCGAGAAGAGTTACAATTCAACGACACTTCCGACGACGGATGAAAACTCTATTCAGCAGTCTTCACAATCTACAGTGAAAGTTACAATCTGACGGCTTTCACACCCCACAACAGCTAAAGCTAGGATTATTGAACAACGGTCCTTGCAACGCTCTACAGAAGAAGTTACAAGTCAAATGGCTCCTTCTGAAACGCGGATGTCATCCCCGCGTCACCAAGTTGGAAATGAAGGCGACCCTCGCGTCGTCAATGCACAAGCCAAACGCGAGCGACCCTCGCGTTCAATGGTGTTCAGCTAACACCCAACTTCGCGTCTTAATTCAAAGAACACGAAGTAGAGGTTCTGAACGCCAGAATGGGCGTTTGACTTATTCAAACATAAGTCGAACGGTTCCAAAACCGTTTATCCCACGTTCTGAGGGATTTTCGCCCACGTAGGAGCGGATATAGGGGTCAGTTACAACCTCTTATCCCCCTATAAAAGCTCAACAAACCCAACGGAGTAAAGGGTTGGATCATCAGAATCTAAACCAGACGAGTTGGTTAAAGGGGCTGGCTCTTTAAAAACTAAGAGGTGAGGGATCGGATTTTTGATAATCAGATCAAGGGTTGGATTCTTCATCATCAAAACCACTCAGGTTTGGAGATTCGGCAACAACAGCAACGAAATCCTTGGAGATAGGATTTTTGAACCAACCTCAGAAGATCAAATCTGAGAGAATCCTTCAACAACAGAAAAACAGCTTGATTATTAACCGAATTTTCGGTTCCAACAACTCTATTCACAGAGTTCAAACTCGTTCAGAGTTCTTAAACTCATTCAGAGTTATTCATAAAACTTTTCACGAAAGTTCATCGTTCCCACGAGATAAAGACGGTCGGATCGTCAACGGAGAGCAAGTTCGACGCAATCAATCGAAGGAGGCACTCCATCGCTACCAAGAAGAACCCAGTTTTAAACAAAGGGGAAAACCAAATTCGTTTTCCTCTCTTTTGTAATCAAGTTGTAATCGGAATCAAAGAAATACAAATCAATTTTCTTTATTCTTTTCTTTACAATTTTTCCAACAAACAGCCAAGTACAAGTTCCAGCTTTAATTCAAGATCTCTACAATGGACAAGCGATAAACGCGATGCCGGAAGAATCTTAACTATTCTTCAAAGCACTGAATAGATTGAGAGACAAAGAGATCAAAAGTTGAAACCACCTAAGGGTTCCTCTACATGATCTACTCAACCAAGCATTGAAAGGATCATAAGTAAGACGTGTCTTATCCAAAGCATCCCAGAACTCCTCTATAAAAGATTGAGTCTGGAATACTTTGGAGGGGGTATCTG
>NW_017974554.1:0-6047 GCF_001876935.1 Asparagus officinalis
TAGAGGAAAGCTTATCAGAAAGATGTAAACAAAACGATCCTTTAACCTGTCATATGGATGAGGCTCCAGAATCATACCATGTTATGCAGGAGTATAAGTCTATGTAAGATCCTACTGCAAGCAGGATGGCGTATGAATGAGTAGCGATATGAACTGTTCCTGAAGATCTCTAGCTGGCGTAACCTCTCATTAAATCGCCTCAAGAATCTGAAACAGTAGGACACAGTAGTAGCTGGCAGTTCTAGAAAAGTAAAGTATGAAAAGGTGAGCGAGTCGACCTCGGCATCGGTACTTGGCCCAATTAAGGACGACCAAACTTCTCGCCACTTCCAGAATATGATTGGTCCTCCCACAACATGACACTACTGATCGTTGAAACCCTATCAGAAATCATTCTCTGTCCCGACTAAAATGAGCCACGTCCTCCCAAAGCAATCACGGACCACACCACGGACCGCGGCTTGCCGTCTATAGAGAAATGGCCAGACTGATCCATGAATGTGAGAGCACGCTGCACAAGTATCAGAAGAACACAGTAGAGCCCTGATACTCTAGAGAATGTAGCAGTCCTAGTGACCGGGGATGGGTATCTCACCGAATATCTTGTCATTCACCGGGACTGCAAGTTAGTTGGCAATCAAAAGAAACTAGGACACTTGCCAGAGTCCGGCGATATCCACAGCAACCGTCGCTCTCATCAGCTACTGACAGGATGATGCATCGACCAGTTCGTTCTATCAGTCCCTTAACCTCACCAAAGAACTCCGGACTGCATCTACCCCTGGTTGGCTTAAACAGTCGCTCATTAAAATTCAAATACACGGAATCATTCTTTCATTTTCCGGACATATATCTTATGCTGTCCCACTATCTTCTTGCAGTGTCTAGAACAAACAGCTACAATATCTGTGGCTTCCGTGCTGTTGAGAGCCACGTCATAACACAATAATCAGACGAGAGCACAGAATCTGTTAAGTGGATCGTATGTGGGTGAGGAGAGCCAGAAGATTGAAGTTTGCTTGAGCGCAATGGAAGATGCCGGAAACCTGAGCCCAGAGTATATAGTTCTTTTACCATTCCAATTTTTATTGTATTCCCAAAGACACCTGCGGCACAGAAATCTGACCAGCAGACAGCAAGAGGAGAATGCGAAGAGGAGAGATCTTGTTTCCTACATGTCTGCCACAATCGTAGTAGCAGCATAGATACTCAAATAATCAGCAGTAGTGAGATCTGTTCTTTATAACATAGACTAGAGAGCAGATCAAAAAAAATAGACGTAGTAGAAATTGACCGGATCGGTCATGATGTGGCCGAAAAGCCTATCATAGGCCATGGAAAAGAAGGAAACAAAACAACAGCGAGCACTGTAGCGTAAGCGTTTTACTGTAGACGGCGCGGTTACTGTAGCGGCGCACGTTATGCTAGGCGGCCGCGTTACTATGTTAGCGGCGCGACCGGTACCGTAGCGCAGAATGCGGCGGCAAGGAGAAAGAGCCTGCTGCGCGGCTAGGCGTTTTTTTTTTGTTGAAATGAGGTGTTGTCAGCGGCTATGCTTATCCAAGCCTCTGATACCAGTTAGAAAGAGATATATTGAGAGAGCAAAAACCCTAACTTCATGATTTATTCAGATACTTAGAGAGTATATATATAGTCATACAATACAAATAGGGGTATGGTTAACGGGTCACAGCCCATTAACCCAATACCCAATAGACTTAATCTAACAACATCCATATTGAAGATTGGTGATAATTATCAGGGTTTTCTGAGATTGTTCATTCTAATTTTATTATTCCTCCAGAACCATCACATACCAAGAATCAAGTTTCTGCTTCATCATGCATGTGTGTGTTCACTGCTTTTTGAGATATCTCCTCATCATTACTAGTTCTTAGTTACTCACCTTCGTCGTTCCAAAATTTGAAGTTGAGTTTTCTCTAACGATAAGAGATTTGATGCAAAACAGCTTATTAAGTTCCATATAAAAATGGAGTCAGCAATAAATCAACCGAATCCAAGTTTCAGTTTGTTAAAGTAATCCAATTTGATTTTTAATTCTTACACGTTTATAAATTCTACTTTAGCTGGATTGGAGAATTCTTGTTGCAATTTTAGCATAGTTAGGATTATGTTTATTAGTGCTACATAAATCTAAGTCTTTAGGTCGAAATGCACATCATTGCATTATTTTTTTTATTTAATTGATTAATTAAATTTAGCAATTTATGAAGATTTTGCATGTAAAGTACTTAAATCAGGTGAGAAGTCAAAACCCAAATCTTCATCTTACTTATTAGGCTCTTTCCTTATTATTATCTTAACAAAGTTAAAAGTAGGATTACAAGATTTCATATCTGATGAGAAATTCTAAGCAAAGCTTGGTATTTGGTAATCAGTTTAAAATTAGCTAAAAGTCAAGAAACACTTACTTTTTGATAAATTTTCAAAGAGATCAGTAGCTTGTTTATAGATATTTTGGAAAGTCACCATGGAATATGTAGTTAAGTTTCAGGTAGGAAAGGGGATTGAAATGAGCCGTATAAATGTGATCTTAGTTCTGTATGCTATCTGCGAAGGCTAGGAAAAAAAGTAATTTGACAGGGGTCTATTTATCATATTTCAGATAGGGAAGTAACAAGGTCATAATAAGAATAAGGAAAACAGGTTGAAGGTATCCACACAAGGACACAAATGGCAGCCAGATACTAAATATTCGAGCTCTTATAAGAATTATGGTTGCTGCATCATTTCAGTATTATAATTATTACAGAAGCAGAATATGCCACTTAACCAACCAATATATATCATCCTGCGAAGATTTGAAGTTAATAGAAAATGTGATTAATATGAGATACTGCGCATAAGTTGTGTTTCCTTCATTTTCTAGCATAAGGAAATCTACTAAAAATTTCAGATTTAAATATTTTCTTCCTTCAATATTAAGCAAAAACGTCAAAACTGTCAAAGAAATTTATACCTGTGAAGCCCTCTGCCACCTTCCATCAATCCACTCGTGATGCAATCTCAAATCGCTGTGAGCAAATTCCATCTCTTCATTCCAAGGCTTAAAGTAAACCATGTATCTTTGACCCATAAGAACCTTGCAAATCACTCCTACCCACCAGCCATCATTATAGAAGGCGTCAATTTCCTCAAGAATATTGAACTTGTGATCCACTGGAGTTTCAGGAGGAATGGGCCTGACGTGCAGAGAATCCACTGTTTCTCTCAAGAGCTCAGCTTCATTATCTGTTCTCAAGTTTTGGTATTCCACAAGGAATTTCTCCCCATTAGACCCAACAATGGATGCAGTATACCAGGCTCCATCAAGACCTTCATCATCGCTTCTAACCTCCACCATAGCACCTTTTCTGATCTCCACTCCCAAAAATTTCTGAACACATAGAAAGGTAAACAACTGACAAATTAAGCACAGATCTTACAATGAAGTTCTTACACACAATGAAGGTATTCACTATTCAGTAGCAAACATTTCTAAATAACTTCACAATATCTTGGGAAGCATGTATGAAAATTGTGAGGGCAAATTTTATTTGCACGTAAGAAAAATGTGAACAAAATCACGCACTTTATACTAATCTTCCTTATGTTGTCTATCAAATCAGCAAAAGTCACTCATAAATCCGATATCTGCAATCCAAAATCGGAGAACTCCCACCCTATGCAAATCCAGTATCTAATACATAGGACTTTATTTATAACATCTGAAAGCAAAAAACAAAAATTGACTCAAGAGTTAGAAATCCGTACAGCATGAGATGTCATAGTAAAGACTGTTCTCTGTCTAACAACTAAGATATCTGAAAATAATTTTTTGTTATGTTGATTGTTATCTAAATGGAGCCAAGCTACCAAAATAAACTGCAATGTAGTCTACGTAGACAATCTCTAGCATTCTCTCTTCTAAACTATTAACTCAGAAGCCATGTGCATGTTTCGCATCCTCATACTAACTACGAAGAGATATGGAGAGAAAAATGCATGTTAGAACTAAGATGTAAGGTTTTTTGCATATTAGACTCCCAAATCTTTGTTGATTCTATATTAGACCCTCAAATCTTCATATTTCAAAGCCAAACCAAAATCTTCATATTTACTAGAAATGTTGGTCTTATTTAAAAGACCTTAATAGATTTTACGGGTGAAAAGTAAAAATATTGGGTGTTATTTAAAAATGACTTAATGGATTTGGGGTCTAATTTGAACGATGAAAAAGGCCTAGTTTGAAATTTCAAGATTTGGGGGTGCAATATAGAATTAACAAAGATTGGATGGTCTATTATGGCAAAAAGTTTTTTTTAAAGCCATTAATCCATCATAGAAATGGATTCTAAACCCTAAACCACAAGCAACTGAGGATAATCTTTGGAAAATTTTTGAAAAATGTACTTTGAAATTCCAAATAAGCACCTTCACTGTGACATTCGGAGAAATCCACTGCCCATCAATCCAATCCATGTGAACCCTAATCTGATCCAATCCAAACTCCAGCTCCTCCATGTCATCATCCTCACTATCAGGAAACCTAACCCCGTACCTCTTCCCGCCTTCTAGAACCTTCGAGATCTCCCCAACCCACCACCCATCGTTGTACAAAGCATCGACCTTTTCACCAATCTCAAAGCTCGACAAAGCAGGAGGACACGGGCGAGGACGGACGTGGACACAGGAGACAGTCTCTTGAAGATGCTTCTCGGGATCGGTGTCGTCCATTAGGGTTTCGTACTCGATCAAGTACAGCTCGGATTTGGGAATGGAAACGATGCGAGCTTCGTAGAGAGAACCCTTGAATCCTTCGTCTTGGCAGATCACTTCTACCTTTTCGCCGGCGGCGAAGGTCGCCGGAGATTTCGCCATTACGATTAGGGGTGTTTGGGGGATTTGGGGAATTTTTACCCCTTTTAGCGGGAAAATTGAGCTTGTGGAGACTGGGGGAATTTTTTGGACAGAAGACAACATAGAATTTTCATTTCACAATACTCCTTGGACTTTGGGGGGTATTGCAGATAATCCCCTAAACTTTGTTTATCTTAAATAACACTCCTGGGTGTTTTCACGAAACTCCCTAAACTTTGAACTTGTCTGAATCAGACCTCCTACATGTAATTTGCAAGTAAACTAAGAGAAATTTTAAATTTTGTTCTCTCAAAGAAATGTTAGTTATTTACAAATTACATGTGAGAGTCCAGTAAGAAAGGTTCGAAGATGAGGATTTTTTTGAAGCACCCTAAAGTTTCGAAAGGTTATATCAGATGAACAAAGTTCTTGGGTATATGTGAAATTAACCAAAATTCATATATACTCTTTTACTATAGAAGAAATTTTCTAAACAAACTCATCCATATTTTTTTCTAAAAATAGATCCCCTTGAGTTTTTTTTACAAAATCGATTCATTTTGTCTTCACTAGTAGAAAAATGAACAAACTAGACAGAACAAACTAGACGGAATTTTTTTTCGTCTAGTTTTAGGCAAACTAGACGGAAAAAATTTTGTCTAGTTTGTTCCGTCTAATTTGAATCAATCTAGACGGAAATTTCTGTCTAGATTGACAAACTAGACGATTTTTATTTTTTTTTAAATATGTACTCAACCTAGACGGAAATTCTGTTTAAGTTGCATCAACCTAGACGGAATTTCCGTCTAGGTTGCCTTAAAAAATTAACAAGTCTGCCCCTCTTTTTTCATTTCCCCGCTTATTCTTTTCATTTCCTCGCTATTTTTTCTCCCCTCTCCGTCTAAAAACACCCAAACAGTTCAAACCCTCTCTCTCTCACTCTCTCTCTCTCCAAATTAAAACCCCAAATCTCTCTCTCTCTCACATCTCCATGCCGCCCGACGGAGCCATCTCCCGCCGCGTCGAGATCCCCCTCATCCCCCCTTCACCTCCACCGCCGGCGCCACCCTCTCCACGCCGGCCTCGTCCACCTCTCCTCCGCCACCCGCTCCGCCCGCATCCCCATCCTCGTCTCCTCCGTCGCCTACCGCCTTAACTGCCGCTTAAAAATGATTGTATAAAATCTC
>NW_017974555.1:0-3668 GCF_001876935.1 Asparagus officinalis
ATATGTTCTTCAACAAACCCCGTGACCTCCCACGATTTGTCCTCCAATAATTTAACTCGCATCATTGCCTTACATCCCACTCGGGTCTCTCGCCGAAGAGAGATCTCTATCTTGTCTCTATTAGATTTATAGCCCTCCTTATCACAAACAAACTTTCTGTCTACCACTTCTCTAGTTTTGCGAGAGTAATTTACCGTGCTCTTCCTTATTCCAAAACCCATCAACAATGCATAAGAGTTATAATAGTTATAAGCTTCTTCATAACTATTAAACTTCATTCCAAGTAGTGGTTTAGGATGATTTACAGTATTGGCTGCAATTCCACTTCTAATGATACTTGATTCTCCCATTCCGAACTCTACAGTAGTTGAATTTTCTGACTCCATTCCGAACTCCTAAGGAAGAAAATAAATTCAAGAAAAACAAACTTAGTATTATAATTATGGTTAGGAATACAAACTTAGCATTTAGATTCTAGTTATAGTAGTTACTAAAGAAAATGCCCACCAATTATTTTGAGTTATGTCAAAGTCACCCAAACTTATATGGGGTTTTATGAAATTTAACGTAAAAATGTGTACAATTAAAATAAGAAGTAAAACCATTAGCAATTGAGGGTTTATCCTTAGCAACAAGGGGTCTATCCGCCTCCTCAAAACTTTTTAAATGCTTTGACATATAAAAAGGAATTCACTAGGGGGATTTATTCGCACGGATAAAGCTTAAAAGTGGTCTATTGGCAATTAACCCTTGAAAAAAATTTGAAGGTAGCATTGACCTCTGTGCTTAGTATTTAGATAAAGTCGCATCTGCTTAAAAAAAATTGTAGCTCACAAGAAAATTGATGCCTTCTTGGGGTGTTTCTTAAAAGTTAAATAACTCCTGAAGCCTGTGAATCATTGAATGCCGACTTTTTGACTGTTGAAAGATTATAAAAAAGTTAAAGCAATCTGGATAGCCACTTTAAAAAAACAAAATTTGGGTGTCTTTTTCACGGCAAAAGGGGGCATTTTGGTTCTAGGTTGCTTATTTTGTAAGCAGGTTAAACCTACTGATGATGTTTTCTCTATAACTTTGAGGAGTTCTGGCATTTGCCCCCTTTTAGTTTGAAGAAACTGATAATTTCATCATGTTATATTATGAACTTGACTTCAAAAACATTAATTTCCTAAATACAGACTGAAATCACCAATTAACTATCTCCCATCAACAGGGCAGGGTCATAGAAAGAATCCAAGCGTCGACAAATTCAAAAGAAAAGAAGAGATTCATTTACCTCGGTGATGGTGTCTTTGGGGGAACAGCGGCAACGAGTCTCGCCGGAGGAGGGCTGATGTCGTCGGAGGAGGGCTGTTCTCGTCGGAGGAGAAAGCGGCGGCTCATATTCGTGAGTGGATTTGGGGAGAGATTGAGAGGAAATGTGAGAGAGATGAGCGGATTTGGAGAAATTTTTGAAGTCATGCGTTGATGAGTTGAGATTTGGGGGGGAGAGAGAGAGAGGTCACGGGGATTTATTTCAAGGTCTTTTTACTAAGAAGCCCCTGCAGCGCACGCTGAACGAATGCTGGCAGCTCATCTACAGTTTCCTCTATATATATATATATATACTAGTTGGATTGCACGTGCAATGCACGTGGTAAATTTTTTAATTTATTCTTTTGTTATTTATTCATTTCATGAAGATTTATTTAATTTAAACCATGTATCAAACATATGGATACATACATTGCATGTGATACATAAAAGAAACTACAAGAGTCAAAATTAATAATGTTTTCATAATTATGAATTGAACTTATACACAATACACAAGATGAATGCCAACTAAACATTATCTCACAGGACTAATTAGAATATTGTCCATAGTGAAGGAACCTAATCAACCATATATATGGTGCACGTAGAATATTTTTTGGCTTCAAATCCCGATGAAAAACATTGGCTGATAACCAACAACACACAACAAACAACCATTGAAATTGTTAGAGAAAAATAGTTGTCAACGCCCAACCAAGCCAGCCAAAAAAAAGGCATTCACCAGTGTGGATATACTTCATAGCTCGCAGAAGCTAGTACATGAAAAAATGATGGTGTTCAGACGTGAGATCGTCATTTGACTTGATAACTTGATTAAGGTCAGATTACATCAACTCGAAAACAACATAAATATCTTTAAATTCTCTCCGCGAGGGAGGAAGCATTATGTGCCTAATTTCTACAATGTCAGGGTGGCGGAGCAGCCTAAGCAACTTGATCTCTCGCAGGATGCGAGTAGCATCTGAAACATGCTCGAAGACATCGTTTATCTTCTTGATAGCCACCTTCTCTCCATTGTGGGTATCCACGGCAGCGTCGACGACCCCATAACTTCCCTTGCTGACCACCTCATGAATCTGGTATCGGCTCGCTTCGCCGTATTCAGCGAAGAAGTCTGCTTCATTTGTGCTCTGCATAAGTTCATAGCTTAAAAAGCTAGCTACCTATCTTAAAGAAAATGCATATACGGTTAAAAATCCTAACTTGTTGCTAACATTGAATGATACAATGAAAGCTCTTTTTCAAACAATGACCAATAAGAACAAGAATATAACGGAATATGAGACATATACATAGGAAGACATACTTGAAGATATCGAAACCTTCTCAGTTAAAAAAATTGCTTATGTTAGTAATTCAATCTACAATATTGATTCCACTCTCAGAGTCTAATCCAATGAGCTCATGTAATAGTGGCAGAAATCTTAAGTCTAAGTATTTGGGCGGAAAACTTTTAGATAGAAAGTAGTGTCCTATGCTATGCACTAAGATCATCAAACCAATGTAGGCACATTCAACAGTGAATTTACCACACAGTGAATTTACGGACATGTTGGGCACATAACTACCAATTTATAACCATTTAATGCAACATTCAATTTTAAAAACTACAACATTCAATTTTGTAAACTACAAATTTTTTCAACATTGTAATAATTTTCTTTAGTAGTATTATAAAATTTGCATACCTCACCACTAAATATAACAACTAACTTTTCCTTAGACATCCACTAAACTTCTCGGCCACATCTACAACTTGTGCAGTATATACAAAATATGCTATTGAATGGTATTGAGACATGGGCACCACTTTAATCAGTTAAAAGGGTGGTGGTTGACTTTTCTTCACCTAATATTGAAAAAGAAATGCATGTTGGTCATTTAAGGTCAAATATAATTAGATACACTTTAGCTCGAATGCTGAAATTCTCTAAACTTGATGTTCTACGACGTAACCATGTTGGTGACTGGGGGACACAGATGCATACTCTTGGGTATAATACCAATGCTCCTTTAGCCATTATTTCCTTGCATCATTTTGGTACACAGATGCATACTCTTGGGTATAATACCAATGCTCCTTTAGCCATTATTTCCTTGCATCATTTTGGTTTGCCTTAGTGGAAAAGAGTAGTTTGGGCACGGGTACATTCTTTCCTTGCATCATTATATTTATGTGTTCCATGCTGTTAATTTTAAAGATTTTTACTGTATAAAGATTTTAAATGGTTTGTCTATTTATGGTGTAACTATTATATATTATATATGCAGTCAGAGGGGGGATTAAATGGTTTGTATCACTCTTCTTCATGACAATTATTTATGTGTTCCCTGATGTGTATGGTAACTAA
>NW_017974556.1:0-4474 GCF_001876935.1 Asparagus officinalis
TTTTTAAAAAAAAAAAAAAAAAAAAAAAAAAAAATGTCCGAAGTCACGTCCAACTCTCAGCCTCCTCAGCCTATTCAGATTACTACAATCCGACTAAATGGTGACAACTTCCACCGGTGGTCACAATCTGTTCGCATGTATCTCAGAGGGAGAGGGAAAATTGGCTATATTACAGGAGACTTGAAGAGGCCTGACGTGAAGGATCCAGCCTACGCCGTTTGGGATGCTGAAAACTCCATGGTAATGACGTGGTTGGTAAACTCCATGGCTGAAGAGATAGGGACAAATTATCTCTGTTATTCTACAGCCAAGGAATTATGGGACAATGTCTCACAGATGTACTCTGATTTAGGAAATCAATCCCAAGTGTATGAATTAACCCTTCGACTTGGGGAAATTCGCCAAGGTGAGGACTCTGTGACAAAGTATTTTAATTCTCTTAAGAGGATTTGGCAGGACCTGGACTTATTCAACGATTACGAGTGGAAGTCACCCGAGGACTGCAATCATTACAAGAAGATGGTGGATGTCAGCCGAATCTTCAAGTTTCTTGCAGGATTGAACGTTGAATTTGATGAGGTTCGTGGCCGGATTATTGGAAGAAACCCTCTGCCACCAATCGGAGAGGTATTTGCAGAAGTACGAAGGGAAGAAAGCCGAAGACAAGTGATGCTTGGAAAGAAGGCTACAGGTGCAACCGGAAATGTGGAAGGATCAGCCTTAGCCATTCCCGAGGCCCAAGTCAGCCGAAAATCATCCCAGAATCAGCGGGTTGGAGACAAAAATAACCTGCGCTGTGACTACTGTGGGAAAACACGCCATACCCGAGATAATTGCTACAAGCTGCATGGAAGACCATCCAATGGCAGAGCTAACAAACCTGGTGAACAGAATATGGCTACAGTAAATGAGGCCGAGTCATCCCCATTCAATAAAGAGCAATTAGATCATCTTCTTAAACTTCTAAAATCCTATTCATCACCTAATACTCCTGTCGGTTCCATGGCGCAAACAGGTAGCAATTCTTTGGCACTCTTGGTTCTTGGAAAACAAGGTCCTTGGATCATAGATTCAGGAGCCTCTGATCATATGACAAGTTGCTCTCATTTGTTTAGTTCCTATTATCCTTGTTCTGGTTTCGAAAAAGTTAGAATAGCTGATGGTAGTTTTTCATCCATTGCGGGCAAAGGAAACATTAAAATATCAGAAAAAATCACCTTAAAGTCTGTTTTACATGTTCCAAAACTTGCCTGCAATCTTCTTTCTGTCAGCAAACTCTCTAAAGATGCTAACTGCTCCATTCTTTTTCGTTCTTCCACTTGTGTTTTTCAGGATCAGAACTCGGGGAAGATGATTGGAACTGCTAGAGAGACAAATGGGCTTTACTACTTTGATGAAACTGCTTTCGGTAATAAAAAGGCTCATGGTTTAAGTAGTACTAGTTTAAACCCTGTCTATGATCAAGTTATGTTATGGCATAGAAGATTAGGGCATCCTAGTTTTCCATATCTCAAACATTTGTTCCCTAAATTGTTTAAAGGAATTGATTGTTCAAAATTTCAGTGTGAGGCTTGTCACTTGGCTAAAGATCATCGTGTTTCATTCCCAATAAGACCTTATTTTGCTTCGAAACCATTTTATTTGTTTCATAGTGATGTTTGGGGGCCATCTAAGGTTAACACACTCTCTGACAAAAAATGGTTTGTGACTTTTATTGATGATCACACAAGGGTATGTTGGGTTTATTTGTTGGAAAAGAAATCAGAGGTTCAACAGAGATTTAAAGAATTTTTCCTAATGATTGAGAATCAATTTCAAACCAAAATTGGTATTCTAAGATCAGACAATGGGACTGAATACTTTAACAAATATTTAGGAACATTTCTTACCGAAAAAGGTGTTATCCATCAATCAACTTGTCGTGACACACCACAACAAAATGGCATCGCTGAAAGAAAAAATAGACACCTTCTTGAGGTAGCTAGAGCCATAATGTTCTCTATGAATGTACCTAAATATCTTTGGGGAAATGCTCTCCTGACTGCTTGTTACTTAATAAATAGAATGCCATCTCGAGTTTTAAAATTTGAAACACCTTTACATTTTTTGAAAAAGTGTTTTCCCACATCTCGAATAACTGTGGATCTTCCTTTAAAAGTGTTTGGTTGTGTTTGCTATGTGTATATACCAAGTGTTTTTCGATCAAAACTGGACCCAAAAGCTGAGAAATGTGTGTTCCTTGGTTATGCATCCAATAAAAAAGGATACAAATGCTTTAATCCAGTCACAAAAAAATTTTTTGAGAGTATGGATGTACACTTTGTTGAGGACCAACCTTTCTTTCTGAAAAATTCTCTTCAGGGGGAGAAAATAAGCGAGGAAGATAATTTTTGGGAAACTTTACCTATTCTAGAGGAAAATATCCCATTGGTTAATTCTGATAAACAATTTTTGGAATCAATTGTTGATAGAGTGGAACCTAGTGATAGCACCCTTAATCAAAATTTGCCAAATATTACTTTATCAGAGACAGGGGGAGAAGTACCTCCAACGGATCATAATCCTCATCCTGAGCTTCAGGTTTATACCAGGAAAAAGTTTCACAAACGTACTAATGCCCCAGTTGTTCCCGCAGCAGATGCTCAATCCGATTTTCCGAGTGATGATCCTACAACTCAGAGTAATCTTCCTCCTACTCCTTCTCTATCCCTTAATTTACCTTCTGATGTTGACCTTCCAATCGCGTTAAGAAAAGGTACCCGAGCTTGCACTAAACACCCCATTGCAAAATACTTGTCGTATGAAAAATTATCAAATACTCATAGAGCATTTGTGTCTAGAATTTCTAATCTGTCTGTGCCAAGAACTATTCAGGAAGCATTAGATGATCCGAATTGGAGGTTAGCAGTGATGGAAGAGATGAATGCTCTTAGGAAAAATAACACGTGGAGTATTACAGATCTACCCCAGGACAAGAAGACAGTTGGGTGCAAATGGGTGTTTACAGTGAAGTGCAAGGCTGACGGAAGTGTGGAGAGATACAAAGCTAGACTCGTAGCAAAAGGATTTACCCAAACTCATGGTATAGACTACCAAGAGACTTTTGCTCCTGTTGCTAAAATTAACTCTATCAGAGTACTTCTTTCTCTTGCCGTTAACTGCAACTGGCCACTTCATCAGTTCGATGTAAAAAATGCCTTCTTGAATGGAGATCTACAAGAAGAAGTCTATATGGACTTGCCACCCGGATTTGAAGAAAGTCTTGGAAGAGGCAATGTTTGCAGGTTAAGAAAATCTTTATATGGACTAAAGCAGTCACCTAGAGCTTGGTTTGAACGGTTTGGAGATGTTGTAAGGAGACACGGCTTCTCACAAAGTCAGGCTGATCATACTATGTTTTTCAAGCACTCCACCGAAGGTAAAATAGCCATTTTGATAGTATATGTAGATGATATTATCATGACTGGGAATGATCTACTTGAGATCAACAAATTGAAGAATAAGCTTGAGGCTGAGTTTGACATCAAAGACCTGGGAAAGCTTAAGTATTTTCTTGGGATGGAATTTGCAAGGTCCAGGGAGGGGATCTTTATCAACCAACGAAAATACATTCTTGATTTGCTCAAGGAGACAGGGATGACAGGTTGTAAAGCCGCAGAAACTCCAATTGACCCAAATGTGAAGCTAAAAGCGGCAACAACAAATGAGATGATGGACCGAGGACGGTATCAAAGATTAGTTGGGAGACTAATCTATTTGGCGCATACAAGGCCTGACATAGCTTTCGCTGTAAGTGTAGTGAGTCAGTTTATGCATTCACCTGGACCTACTCACTTTGAAGCTGTGTTCAGAATTTTAAGATATCTAAAGGGAAGTCCAGGGAAAGGACTCTTGTTCAAAAATAGGGGTCATCTACAAGTGGAAGCCTACACAGATGCTGATTGGGCAGGAGATGTGATTGATAGAAGATCTACCTCAGGTTATTGCACATTTGTAGGAGGGAATTTGGTCACCTGGAGAAGCAAAAAGCAAAGTGTTGTGGCAAGGAGTAGTGCAGAAGCAGAATATCGCTCTGTTGCACATGGTTTTTGTGAAGTGTTATGGATCAAAAGACTCCTAGAAGAGTTGAAGGTTTCCATGCCAGCACCGATTAAAGTCTATTGTGATAACAAGGCAGCAATCTCCATCGCTCACAATCCAGTTCTACATGATAGAACAAAGCATGTAGAGGTGGATAAACATTTCATCAAGGAGAAGATAGACAGTGGTGTGATATGCATGTCCTACATACCCACCACGAGCCAAGTAGCCGACATACTCACCAAAGGACTTCCTAGGGTGCAGTATGAGAACTTAGTAAGCAAGCTTGCCATGAGTGATATATTCATGCCAGCTTGAGGGGGAGTGTTGACAGAATCCCCAGAATATTTGCAATTATGTATCATATTTGATTGCGTACTATTTTAGGCAGTTG
>NW_017974557.1:0-4351 GCF_001876935.1 Asparagus officinalis
GACTGTCAAAATGACGAGTTGTACTATCATGCTGGGGGTACGAATAGAACCAGGAAGAGGAGTCCCCGAAAACAGGAAATTCAATGTCCCTGTTCCAAACTCATTCGGGCGGTATTGTCCGAATGCAACTGTATCAAGGCGGTCCCCGAAAGAGTTTCAGTTTTTGAAAGACTCAGTGCGGAGGCGCCAAAACCCAGGCCTAGGCGTTTTCAACGAAGAAGAAGAATGATTGAAGACGGAGAATTTCCGAGGGTCACCACCAACATGACGAGCAAAGGGACATCGGCACGAGAAGATTTCGAGTCGATTCTGAAAGCTTCCCGACCTAGAACCCGTCTGCAGTCCGGAACCATAGAGCGAGCAACTTATGGTAGGATTCGGACAAGACGCCCGTCAGAAGATGAAGAATCTGATGCCGGCTCCGCGGTGGCATCAGATAATACAGTATCCAGCGAGGGACAACCCCGCGAGGCCCTGATGATAAGTGCGGAGCAGATGGCCAAGATGCTTGAAGACGCTTTGGCTAAGCAGAAAGAAAGTTTCAAATTTGAGATGGAGATGGCCATGCAGCAGATGAGAGAAATGCATGACCAACAGATCCAAGCATTGGCGAACCAACAAGGCGAGCAGAATCATCGTAACCCGATTAATGTGGAAGATGAGGATACAAATGCTCGTAATACCAATGATCCTCCCGTCAAC
The DNA here is from genome assembly GCF_001876935.1 of Asparagus officinalis. NCBI lineage: Eukaryota > Viridiplantae > Streptophyta > Magnoliopsida > Asparagales > Asparagaceae > Asparagus > Asparagus officinalis. The sequence continues at coordinate 703 of NW_017974557.1, forward strand.
GCAGGGGGTGGTAATGAGAATGCTGGCGAAGAAACCGGCGAAAACCTGAAGATCAAGAACCTCGAGAGCAAAATCAACACACTAATTTCCGCTCAAGAGACGAAGAAAACAGGCATTCCTTGCCCATACCCAAGAGAATGGGAATCGATCCCATATCCGGCGAAGTTTAATCTAATTAACTTCACGCCGTTTAATGGGATGGGTTCACCTACCCAGCATTTGATTTACTTCAAATCGCATTTGGGGGTGATCTCTGGTAATGAGCCTCTGATGGTGCGGTCATTCGTCGGCACTCTTCGCGGAGCCGCCTTCGATTGGTATCGCCGCCTCAAGCCAGGCAGCGTAAACAGCTGGGATGACATGGAGACCAAGTTCCTGGCCAACTTCTTCGACGACGACACCGAGATATCTATCGGATCGTTGCTCGATGAGAAGCAGAAGGACGGAGAGTTAGTCGATACCTTCGTCAAAAGATTCCGGAACAAGGCGATGAATTGCCGGGACCCGATCACAGAGGAATTCATCCTCCAAACTTGCCACAACAACCTTGCGTTGGACGTGTTGGAAGCAATGGGAACAGCACCGTCTGACACTTGGAAGGATCTGAAGGCCCGAGGGGAGCAGGCTGAGCGATTCCTTAGAAGGAAGAAGGCCGAGAGGAACCAACCGACGGTTAATCCGCTGGACTCAAATTTCGCCTCTCGTGGTAAGGGCAAAACACCTGCAGCTACTGGTGGTGCTAATCAAGCGTCACAACAGCAATCCCGAAGGCAGCAAAAGACTTCGGGTCCGAGACTCCAAAGAGAGTATTCCTTCAAGGACGAAGACGTTCCAGCCATCTTCGAATCCCTCCTTGAAGGTAACAAGATCAAGCTACCACCTATCACAAATCAGGAGGAAGCTGACAACACTACGGACCCAAAGTACTGTGCATACCACAGGAGGGTCGTTCATCCCACCAAGGATTGCTTTGCTCTCAAGAATAGCATTCAGACCTTGGTTGAAGCCGGCGTCATAACGCTAAGGTAAGCCAATTGAGAACGGCAAAACTCCAAAGAGTATACGAGTATAAACTGTTTCTCAATCCTCCGACCGGTATAAGAGGTTAAACTACTCCCTGATACTCCAATAGGTATATGAGTCTAAACTGTTTCCCCACTTTTGACGGGAAGTTCCTGGAGAATATTAAGCTAATATTCTTAAGGATAACCCGGTTAGTTAACTGATAATAATGTCCGAACCAGTTCCGCAGAGGAAACTGGGGGTGGACGATTTATGTAACGGGAAGTTCCCAAAACCACAGCAATGTAATGAATAAGAACTCCCATTCTCACCATGTCTATGCACTCAACACTCTCTCTGTTAGAGTCTGGACGTAAAGTACCCACTTGGTCAAACCTTCTTACAGTTAGGACCACAGTCAAACAGAGGTGGCCGACAATTCCCTTTTTGCAGCCACTGTCCTGAGAGCCTATAAATAGGCCTAGAGATGTTCATTTTCAGGGGTCGAACTTTCAAGAGCCGAAACTCTGCCGGATTGAAGAGTGAACTCGGAGCTTGAAGACCAGAAGACTTGCACCATTCAGATCTGATCCTCGGCGACCATCCACGTCAGAAAAGGCAGGATCTCGAGAGGAAGAAAGAACAGATCTGAGATCTACACGAGACTACACTCCAGATCTAAGCTTGGTCTTAGATCTCGAGATCTGAGCGATTATTCCCTTGGTGGATTAATCCCTCCCGGCTATTATTCCCTTCGTGGAATAATACCCGCATACTCGTGTAGATCCGACCGGATCTAGATCGCGCGGTGGTCCACGGATTAACCCCGGCGCAGGCAAAGAACCCACCAAAGCGAGCGACCGCAAAACAGGAGCTCGTGATTTGTTCACAGAGGAGAGTTGTAATTTTTCTTTATTTTCTTTGATTTAGTTGTAACCGGATCTATAAAAGACCGGATCTTTGTAACCCAAGATGACAATCATATCAATGAAAAAGAAAACAGTTTTCCACGCGAACAATCTGGCGACCACAGTGGGAGCCGACGATCTCGCCAACGAGATCGATGCGTCGCAGCCGCGGATTGCAATCCCGGTCGTGGAGGAGGTCGAGTACGAGTTCGACCAAGCCAAGTTCGAGGAGTACGTGTCCTCGTCCGGCTCTATCTCCCCCCGCAAGTCCAAGAAGTTCTCCTCCGGGAGAAAAGCTCGTTGGTTTGAAGCTGCTCGGGAAGCCCACGAAGCTCTCAACCCAACTGACGCCGAAGTTGCGTCAAATGAAGTTCCACCGACCTCCAATCAGGTCAACCCAACTCCCGCCAACGCCTCCACTGTTCAGGGCGTTGTGACTCTCTCAAAGAGAGCCCGCCAGAGGCGTCGTCAACGCCTTGCGCGGCAACTCGCTAAGGCGATGGAGTCTACGGACGGATTCCGCTACCACGCGGAGTTGAAGAACAGAAGAGGCAAACAGCCTCAACCACCAATGAATGGCGACTCTTCCAAGCCGCCAAAGAAAGAATGGGTCCGCGTCAAACGGAACCGTTCGATGCTCGAGGAGCGTATTCGCAAGCGCCGCGCGATGTCAGCGCAGGCACGGGCTCAAGCTCAGGAAGCCCGTAGAAAGCTGCAAAAGGAGGTGGAGAAGAAGCCACCACCAACACGCCAAGTCTGGAAGCCTAAGTCTGAAGTGGCGACTCAGGCCAAAAAGCAACCAGTGCAGCCTTCTAAGGAAGGTCAAACTCCGGCGAGTCAACCAAAGTCGCCGTTAATCCCAATAACTTCTCCGGGAGATCATGCAGAGTCATCCCGCAAGAAGAAATCAATTTTGGAGCGCCTCGGTCCAGTTCCTGACGTGAGAGGCAAAGCTCCAATTCACGAGCGTTTGGGCCCGATGAAGAAGCCCAGAACGACTCAACATACTGGGGGTCGCCATCACCTCCAGCATGACAAAGAGCTCAAGGCAGCTGCGCGCACCAATTTGCGCATTGAAGTCCAAGAGCACGCCGAAAATTCACGCCCAAAAAGGCATGTTTTGAGGCGGGTAACCTTTGAAAGCCCAAAGAAGGCAAGTCACCCTCAGATGGAAACATTATCATCTGATAGTGATAGTGTTATACCTGAGAAGGCGTGCCCGCACACGATAGGTTACTCCGACTGTCAAAATGACGAGTTGTACTATCATGCTGGGGGTACGAATAGAACCAGGAAGAGGAGTCCCCGAAAACAGGAAATTCAATGTCCCTGTTCCAAACTCATTCGGGCGGTATTGTCGGAATGCAATTGCATTAAGGCGGTCCCCGAAAGAGTTTCAGTTTTTGAAAGACTCAGTGCGGAGACGCCAAAACCAAGGCGTAGGCGTTTCCAACGAAGAAGAAGGGTGATTGAAGACGGAGAATTTCTGAGGGTCACCACCAACATGACGAGCAAAGGGACATCGGCACGGGATGATTTCGAGTCGATTCTGAGAGCCTCCCGGCCTAGAACCCGTCTGCAGTCCGGAACCATCGAGCGAGCAACCTATGGTAGGGTTCGGACAAGACGCCCTTCAGAAGATGAAGAATCTGATGCCGGCTCCGCAGACACATCAGATAATACGGTATCCAGCGAGGGACAACCCCGCGAGGCACTTATGATAAGTGCGGAACAAATTG
>NW_017974558.1:0-4805 GCF_001876935.1 Asparagus officinalis
CAATCGCAGAGTAGGCATCTGATCCTTCGTCTTCTGACGGTAATCTCGTCCGAACCCTGCTATAAGTTCCTCGTATGACTGCTCCAGACTGCAGACGGGTTACACACCGAGGTACTAGCGGAATTGACTCGGGATTATCCCCTGTCGATGCCCTTTTGCTGGTCATATTAGTGGTGACCTTCGGAAATTCTCCGTCTTCGACTATCCTTCTTCTTCGTCGGAAACGCCTAGGCTTGGTCTCAGACGTCCCAGTGGAAATTCTCTCGAACACCGAAACTCTCCTTAGGGCTTTAGAACAACAGCATTCTGACAACACCGCCCTGATGATGTTGGCGCACGGGCAGTGAAGTTCCGTGTCTCGGGCATCTCGCTTCCGAGACTTATTCGCACCCCTAGCTCTATAGTACAACTCATCAGTTTGATAACTGGAGCAACCCATAGAGTGTTGGCACGACTTCCCAGGTATAACACAATCATCATCAGACGAATGTGTTTCCCTCTGGGGATATGACGCTTTATTGGCGTTTTCAAAAGTCGCTCGTTCAAGTCTACGCTTTTGCGAGCGTAAAAACTTAACGGGCTCTTGAACTTCGATCCGCAAACCAATGCGGTCGGTAATAGGGGTTTTCCCTTTGTTATCTATCTTGGGGGGGATTAGCACGACCCCCAGTCGGGTTTATCAAATGGGGACCTTTCAACGGACCCAATCGCTCCTTGATAGGTGCTTTACCTCGATTCCCTGGTAAGGGACCAAGGCAACCTTTCAAAGGAACTCTGGATGTTGAAGGATCCGTGTTCTTACCTGACTCCACCGGAGGTGCGGGGGCAAGGGGAACTGGATCTGGATTCGATGAAGGTTGGACAGCAACATCGTCCACTCTTGTCTTTGGCGCCAGATTTGCCTTTAGCACCCACACCTGCTTGAGTTTTGACGGATTCTTGACCGTCTCCTCTTTTTGCATCTCTCCGCTTGCTGTAGGAGAGCTCGGGGCATCGCAGCAACGCGGCGGGCGTTTCTTGCATTCGCGTCTTCGAGGGTTGAGGGCGAGTCCTGCTGACACGCACCGAATCGTTCGTTTCTGCCTTGAAGGAGGAGTTGGTTATTGTGCGTTGTTGCTCTTGGCGGTTGGCTGTCTGGACTTGAGATCTTCATTGTACTGGATTCCCGTCGCCTCGGCTACAAAGGCCTTGGGCCAGCTGACGAGGCCAAGGCGTTGAGTCGTCTTGGGCGCGTCCTCCTTTGACACAGTGCTGGAGCAACCTTCCAGTAGCCATCCTTGGCGGAGGAGAGGTCCAGATCTGCGGTCTCGACCACTTTGGACGACGCGGGGACGTCACGGGTGCCTGAGTGGCAGCGGCGGCAATGGATCTTGGATCTTCGAGCCGACGGTCCCGCAACATTTCTGGAAGAGGATGCCTTCCTCGCTGTTCGGAGAGCGGATCCTGGAGGAGAGGAAGAGAGGTACTCTTCCAAACTTTTGCTGATCGAACTCGTATTCGATCTCTTTCGTTTCATTCACGCCGGATCTGAATGGCCTGGTTGGCGTCAGACGGCCGTGCAGCAGAGAGGCCGTTGGCTCCCACTGTGGTCGCAGCTTGTTTGGGTCAAAAATTGTTGTATTCCATTGCTGTATTCTATTACAACATTTAGTCGTTATAGAATGAATCGAAAAAGATTGTCTTTTTATAAGACTTTATAGCACAATGAAACAAAAGTTCAACACTCTCGTCAAAACAACCGCAGACGATCGTTTATCGGTCTTCCTGGCATTGCGTGGGTCTTTTGCCTGTGACGGGGACGTCAATATCCGTGGACTACCTGGCACTGCAGATATGGTTCGCGTAAAAAATCAAATCAGAGCTTCGTCTGATCGCGTGAATCTAGAAGCCTGAAGCGTCATATTCGGGCTAAAACGAGATATCTGCTCTTCTTAGTGATTACCGGCGAAGGGTAATACTAAGGAAAGGGGGGACGGGTGATGAAGACTCTAATGAAGACCTCTCCTCTCCTCTGTTGAAGCGCTCGACCACTCTTTACTGCAGCAGGGCTTCGCCAACTTCTCCAAAAATCCAGATCTTGAAAAATGAGGCACAAGGGGGCTATTTATAGGCAATGGGAGCACCTAGGGTGCCTAGACACCCCTGGGGTGTCTAGGAAAAGCCTAGACACCCTGGGGTGTCTAGGCTTTTCCTAGACAGAATAGCATCCAAACCTTGGTTGAAGCCGGCGTTATAACGCTAGGGTAAGCCAATTGAGAACGGCAACACTCCGAAAAGTATAAGATATAAACTGCTTCTTAAGACTCCGACAGAGTATATGAGTATAAACTGCTTCTCAATCCTCCGACCGGTAGAAGAGGTTAAACTGCTCCCTGATCCTCCGACCGGTATAAGAGGTTAAATTGCTCCCTGATACTCCAATAGGTATACGAGTCTAAACTATTTCCTACCATTGACGGGAAGTTCCTGGAGGATATTACGCTAATATTCTTAAGGATAACCCGGTCGGATAACAAAGTCAAACCCAGTTCCAAGAGAGAAGCTGGGGGTGGATAAACCAATGCATCGGGAAGTTCCCGGAAGAATACCACATGGGTATTCTTAGGGATAACCCAGTCATTGTGGAATTGATAAATAAGAAATCTACATTCGAACTCTGAAGCTCAGAATGTTTCTTCTTATTGTAGGCATCGAAAATTGCCTATAGGTCTCCACGAACGGTTAAGTGTTAAAGAGCGACGATGAACGTCACTATCCGATCCACAGGAGTCCAATTGACGTCGACGAACGACTGAAGTGAATCGACGAGCTACGTGAGCGGATAGGATTTCGGAACAACGAAAACCCGGACCAATCGGGAACCCAGCACTGTTCACAAAAAGGACAACGCCCTTCGTGCCTCGACCACTCTACAGATAATCCAACCACCAGAGCAGATCGAACTCTTTGTCAAGCATCCAACGCACCCGGAATCACTCAAATCCGAGTTCGGACGAAGAATTTACAGGGAAAACAACCGAATCACCTCAAACGGAGTCTCGGGAGGTCGAAACACCCCGGGGGTGTCTAGGAAAAGCCTAGACACCCCAGGGGTGTCTCGGCCTGGCCGAGACACCAGGGGGTGTCTAGGCTCCCTACCTACCCCCTACATGCTCCTAGAGCCTATAAATAGCCCCCTTGGGCCTTGATTTTGAGAGGATTTTTGGAGACTCTTGGCGAAGCCCTGCTGCAGTGAAGAGTGGCCGTGAGCTTCAACAAGAAGAGGAGAGGTCTTGATCAGAGCCTTCATCACCCGTCCGAATCCCCGTCACAGGCAAAAGACCCACGCAAGCAAGAGATGACAAACAGATCTTGCGTTTGTTTGAAAAGAGTTGTATTTCTTTTGTTTTCATTGTGTACCGGTCTTATAAAAAGGCTATCTTTTTATTTCATTGTAACGATTGAAGTTGTAATGAATGCAGCAATGAATACAGCAACTTTTTCCGCAAACAAGCTGGCGACCACAGTGGGAGCCAACGGCATCGCAACCGACGCCGTCGTGACGCAACCAGCACTCAAGATCGGGGTGAATGAAGAACACGAGCTCGATCAACCACGGTTCAAAGAAGGCCTCTCTTCCTCCTCCTCCAGATCCGCCTCTCCAAACGGGTACAGAAAGGTAACCTCTTTCATAAATGATTGCAGGTCCTTCGGTTCAAAAATCCAAGACCCTGTTGCCGCCTCTGCACTTTCACCACGTGACGTCCCCGCGTCATCCAAAATGGTCGAGATTGCAGATCCGGACTCCTCTTCCGCCGAGGAGATGGCTTCTGAAGACGCTCCTGCATTATCAAAGAGAGCACGGCAAAGACGGCGTCAAAGCCTTGCTCGTCAGCTGGCCAAGGCTTTGGAGCCGATGGATGGGATCCGCTATAATGTGGATCTAAAATCCAGACAACGCCAAGAGCAACAACGGAGAACAACCAACCCCTCCTCCAAAGCAGAAACGAACAAATGGGTTCGTGTCAAAAGAACCCGTTCTACTCTCGAGGAGCGAATCCAGAAGCGCCGCGCCTTGCGTGCGCATGCTCGGACCCTTATGCGAAAAGCACAAGAAATGCAAAAAGAAGAGGTGGTTAAGAGATCGCCGAGATCCAAGCGAGTTTGGGTGCCAAAAGGCCAAATCAGCGCCTAAGGCAACAGCAGGCGACGTTGCTCTCCGGCTTCGTCAACTTCAGATCCCGAACCTCCGATAAAGCCCTGCCGCAGCACAGATTTCCTCAAGTTTAGGAATCCTTTGAACAATCGTATCGGTGCTCTACCCGAGAATCGAGGAAAAGCGCTTGTTAAGGAAAGCCCCAGATCGTTGAAGGAGCTTCGAGCCAACATCCGGATTGGGGGTCGTACACGACCTCCTAGCAAATTGATTGCTGCAACGGCCCGCTTGGCGAGGCGTGCAGAAAATTAGGAGCCCGTTAAGGTTTCACCCTCACAAAGGTGTGATTCCGAACGTGTGACTCCTGTAAAGGCCAACAAGGCAATGTTTACTCAGAGGAAAACACGTCGGACAGACGAACACGTTATACCTGAGAACCCATGTGAGCAGCCGATAGGTTACTCCGACCGCAACGTCGATGAGTTGTACTATCAGGCTGGGGGTGCGAATGAATCTCGAAAGAGAAGTACCCGGGAAGCAGACTCTCACTGTCCATGTACCAAAATTATCAGGGCAGTGTTATCAACGTGTAGCTGCCCCGAGACCGCTCCACAGAGGGTCTCGATATTCGAGAGAATCTCCAATGAAACGACGAAGCCCAAATCAGGGC
>NW_017974559.1:0-4314 GCF_001876935.1 Asparagus officinalis
AGAGAGAGAGAGAGAGAGAGAGAGAGAGAGAATACAAATAGAGATTATAATCGCTCAGTAACCTCACAAATTTTAAGCTCTCAAATCTCTCACAAAATCCACTCTCAAAAGTTCTCAAAATCTCTCTTATGTCTGCTCAAAATCTCCCTTATTCAAACCCTAGAAAACGTGTTGGTATTTATACCAAAAACCAAACCAAAAAACCCGAACTGGAAACCAAACTGCCCAGAAAATCTGATATGAGTCGACTCATAACTCTATGAGTCGACCCATCAGAAACAAAATCACAATTCTAGGGCACTTCATGAGTCGACTCATCATGGGTCGACTCATGAATTGATGAGTCGACTCATGGCACTACAAAAACAAGTTTTTCTATGTTTGTTTTTCCATAGTGGGGTGTGTTAGGACGTACTCTATATAATAACTTTTGTTTGAGTAATAATAAACCTTCATTTAGTACTAATAATTGTTTGCGATGATATTATATGGGTGAAAATAGGTATAAGACATGTACAAGGCGAAACGAAACAAAAATAAGCACAAATGCTGATTCCAGCCATCGAACCAACAATGGGCATCAAGAACCCATCAATAGTCAAGAGGTCATCAATGGTCTATAGGAACAAATTGTAGATTTTCAAAAATAGTCGATGCTTTATAGGCATACATTATTGGTTGTGAGCAACCATCGATGGTGATGACGGCTGATTGTAGGTTTGATTATTTAATCACATCCATTTATTGATCCTTTTCATCCCTAACTTTCACTCTAATTAGGGTGTCTCTTTCTTGATTAATTAGAGGCTATATAAGATTGAAAGAGATAGATTAAAAGAAAGAGCTTGAAGAGAGAAATTCTAAGGTTTGTTTGAAGAAGTTTGACTTGGAGTTTTGATCCCCCAGAGCCTCAACAAACTCTTTCTCGTCGCACTCATCATCTTTTGATCACCTCAGCAAGGAGAGTTGCCTTTTTTTTATCATATACAACATTCTTCATCAAGCTTCACTTGTTTCATTGAAAGATGGTTTGTTAATTAAAATGGACTATAAGATCTTTCCTATTTTTTTATGCTTAAACTGTATTTTGTGGTTATTTTTAAACTTGTTTTACTGCGTATTCAAGTCGGTGTTAATTGAGAGTCGGTACTAGCTAGGCTAAGTATTACTCAATATAGAGAGTTCGGTTAGATGACTTGATTTCGTGTAGATTCCACGATGCGTTCTTTAAGCTTATTGAATCAAATTGTGATTTAGGAGTACTCTTGGTTTAGTGAGGAAACCCTTTCGCAAGAAAGAGTAGACACATGATTGTTCTCGAACCACTATAAGGTCTTGCATGTACTTGGTTGGTTATTTTTCACTTTTATTTTATCTATTCCGCAAGCAAAAATGATAGCAACCCTATTCGCCTCTTCTAGGCTTGCATCTCAGATCCAACATGGTGGGGTTTCACATAACTCTCTTAACTTTTGTTTATCTCATAAAGTCACCGTGAACTTTGACTTTTTCTACCGGTCCCATACTTGAAAAAAAATAAAATTTCATTGAGAGAAAAAAACTCAAAATTGGAGAGGATGTACATTACGTGTAAGTTACAAATGACATATACAATTGGAGATTATTTCTCTCAAGACAATTTTATTTATTTGCAAATTACATGTAGTGAGGGGTGTAGCGAGAAGAGTGGAAAGTTTAGGCGGGTTTTGTGAGGCATCCCAAATTTCAAGGGGTTGCGTGAGATAAACAAAATTGAGGGGGACATGTCAGAACGCCATAAAATTCAGGGGCCTATGTGAAATTAACTCCGTTTAGTTCTATTCTTTTACGATATTATTATTATTATTGCAAAGGGCCCTCGTCCAAAACCGTACATTTACAGCGCGAAAGCAAAAGGGAGCGTCAGTTAAAAAGAGAGAAACCAGAAGCCCTAGTATTCATAAAGCAACAAACAAAAGGGGAAAGCCCAAAGTGAAGGAAGAGATGCATAATATAACAGCATTTTCTCTCTCATAGGGTTCCATTTCTCTCTCCATTTTCTTCGCAGAATCGCGATTTCTCTTCAAAGGTCAGTATAATTGTAGTTTTTTAAATAAGTTTTTTTTTGGTGGGGGAATTTACTTTTCTTAGATTATTGGATCGTTGCTAAAGTTTTGGAAGAATTGTATATGACGCAAGAGATCTCAAGAATCCATCTAGAAACATAATTTTTTGGTGCGGATCACTGTACGTAATAGTAATTGTGAAGTTTGGTTTGATTGGGTTATCGTCTAATTTTCCTGATTTTTGTTATACAAGTTATTTCAGCTGTTCTCGGGGTCGATTTACTTCGCAGTTAATTTGTTACTACCATAGAAATCGAAGATAATTGAGATGAAGTTTGCAGAGGCAGAGAAAACTGTGGTTTAGTGGGAGTTTTTTTTAAAAAGAAATTTAGTCCGTTTATAGAGTGGCATTTGTTTCTGTTAATGAAACATCAAAGTTCACACTAAGATCACAAGTAGTCACCGATCCTATTGTTGAGTATATTATTATGGGGATCGATTCTGGATGATTTCATGCTATGCACAATGTGCAAGAAGTGATTAATTTAAGACAGCAGGTTGTGATGTGCGTTTTCGGAAAATTGTATCTCAGATGGTTAGAATCTAGATGTAAGGTCAAAGAATGAGGAAATGCCTCAAACATAAGTTGATTGTTGTTGTTTGGTTAGTGTCTACAACAAAATGAGGAGGACATTAGTACAATTAATGACAGAAAGTTATAGAGCGGGTGGCATAATTTAGAAAAGTTAATAAAGAAATCTACAGAGTAAGACATTCTTCAGCAATATTTTTGTTTCATTTGTTTAAGTCATCAGAGTGTATTGCTACATACCTCTAATGCTAGTTTTCAGATGATGATGACACAAATCACCTACGAAAAGAAAGTTTCTTCTATCGAGCAATGAATCAATCTCATTAGTGGTCTGTTGAATAGGAAGTGGTAAAACGGAGGTTTTGACAGGGAAAGAAGGCCACAAGGTTCATTGTTCTCTCCTCTTTTGTTTTGGCTTATCTGGTTCCCATGATAGATCAGACTTCCGCTATCCATGGTGATCCACCGCATTCATTAAGCCCATCTATTTTTAGTTTTCCTTATGGTAAGTTTGGTAAATTTAAAGTGTACTACAAGGATTAACCTACAAAGTTAGCTTTCTAGGAAAACAATCCATTACATTTTAATCAGTTCATTCCGAAAAAAAAAACAATTACTTTCATTAGCTATTGTAAAACATGGATGTGGTTGGCAGCTGGCCCTCCATTGTTGCTTCTAGCAGCCCTATAGGAGAAGAAAAGTTGGAGAAGGAAAAAAATGGAGAATAAAAGTTGGGAGCAATGGATTTTTGTTGACTCCATTGTTGCTTCTAGCTGCCCTTCATTATGTGTTTTTACACTATATTCTAAATGCTCCTTGGAGAGATGTGCTTGAGTGAGAGACTAGGAAAGAGGCCCATTTTTGGCTTACTCTACGTACAAATTTGGTCGAAATGAATTGGGTGTGATTCAAGCAAGTGATGTAACTGAGCTCAACCTTTCTCATCTTTCTTGTTTTCATTTCTCTTTTCTCCCCAAGTGCCAGCTCTACAACATCTAACACAATATATATTGTGATAGGTAGTATTGGCAAGTGGGTAGGGGTTGATGTAAGTATTGGCAAGTGGGTAGGGGTTGATGTCAATGGCATGAAGAATCTTGTAATTTCTTTTATTTCCTTCATTCTTGTTCACCCCTCTTTTATACTACAGTAAGGAGCTGAAGTTAGGCTTCTGGATGGTGGTGCTGCCCAGGCACCTTTTATAACATCCCTGACTTAATAATTGATTGCAGGCTAAATCAACTCTATTCTTCTTTTACACCTGAATGTTGTTTACTAATTCTTCTAAACTGACAGCCAAATCTTCCTTTTCTAGCAACCATTTTTTTTGTTAAGAATCTTAGACATATAAAAGGCATAGAATACCTGGTATCACATGGTTCTTTAAAATCATCTTTCAAATTGCTTTTGCTAGGTATAGAATCATTAAATAAAAGGCATATTTCAAAAATGCTCAAATAGCATAGACAATATTAGTTACTCATGCAAGGGGAGTTGTGGGTGTGGTCTTTTTGTTCTTTTTCTTATGATCGGGTTTGTTGTTTTTGTGAGGATCTGGTTTCTACAGAAGCTAACTTCTTTGAGTTGCAAATTGCAATTGAAAACTGATCATGGATTTAGCGAGGCTAATTTTCAAATGAATATGTCTCTATGTTGTAAGTCTGTGTCAGGTTATTT
>NW_017974560.1:0-4312 GCF_001876935.1 Asparagus officinalis
ACTATTGACAATGTATCTTTTAGATGGTATACAAAAGAATTTGTGCATCCTCTAATCATCTCTGTACACTTTGCTTCTTCAGTTAACCTGCAGGAGGCATACGTGGATTTTGGGAATAAAGAGGCTAACCCATCCATAAGGGGTAACTCATTTCTGTTGGTTGTAGTCTCTTTATTCTTCTTTGGTACTTATATTCTTTTACATCAGATTTCTCCATTGATGATTTTGACGAGGAAGACTTGATCGCGGACACTCCTACACTCCACTTCATGTATAGCTCTCCTCAGTTTGATGGCCAGTTACCTGGAGACATATTTTCCGAGCCCACATTCAATAAGAATCTTGAGGATGATTCTTTCGAAGGTATATGTCTCCTCCCAAATTGATTATAGGACTAGCCAATGCAGCTATAATGTGATGCCTCTGAAAATTCTGACTTGTATTTAACAGGAGTTTTTGTCGAGACCAATCCTGTTGAGCCGGCTGTGAAACCAACTACACCAGTCGATACACCTCCAGCCGTTATACCTCCACCACCCCCAGTGTTTCAAGGGGAGGAAGGTATAAATTGAGCTACTAAGAAATATTATTTATTCCCTCACCGAGGCTTTTGATAGATTCTCCTTTTTGTGCAGGGATTTCCTCTCGGCTTCATGTCCTCGTGAAGGAGTTGTTATCGGACAATGACCCTGAGAAGATTGTCATCTGCGTAGAAGTCCGCTCTTTCTTCTCCTTTATGAATATCATGCTTGGCAAACTCCTCCACGACGGACTTTCCCTTCGCCAGTTTAAACCATTCCTTGATTCCAAAATAAGTTTAATAAGGGATGCAGGATACCCGGATCTGGCGAGAGTTATAGTTGATGACCTTGACTGCCTAAAGCATGAGCTCCAGATATTTCGCGATCTCCGAGATGCAGGTGCCTCCTCATTTATTGCTGCCGAGCTAGACACCCGCTTACAGTCATCACGCGAGACTCAGGTTCTTGCTGAGCTCGAGATTCAGATGCAGCGGGGCCGAGTAGATCGAGTTAAGACGAGTCTTGCTACTAAATTATCTTCGCTTGCCGAGCTCGATCTTTCTATTACCTCCTGTGCGACCGAGATAGACCAGCTCAGAAGAACACTCCGTGAAAAAGAGGAGACTTTGGATATTCTTCAGATGACGAAAGCACAGGACCAGCAAACCCGCACGGCTTTATCTGACGAGTTGAGATCCCTAGAGCAGAAGCTAGCCGAGACAGAAGAGATTGCTGCGAGGACTTCAGCCACCACCGAGGAGTCCATCAGGGCTGAACTTAGACAAGCTTATGATGAGAAGCTTTCTAAGATCAGTCAGCAGATTTTTGGTCATGGTCTCGATGTATGATTTTGTTTGCTGAACATTTTGACTTTTGATTCTCTTAATAAAACTTGCTTTCGTCTTTATTATGATTCGTCATTCCATTTGAAATGATTGACCACAATACTCATAGGATTTTTGGCAAACCCTCAGCCATCAACGGGTTTGATGAGCCTTTACCGACTACCGTTTGAGTCGGGCTAGCATGCGGATTGTTTAAATCCGTTCGCATGTAACGTTATGCTCGGAGATTGAATTCTCCGAGACTTTGTGCTATGATGCAGAATCAGACTCTGGTGTCTTTTTGTACGGAAAAAGACTAAACCGGCAGCGCGTGTTAGGCGCAGACTTATCCCTGCTTAGGATTCGGGATAAACTTCCTAGGATGAATCCTAAATTGACAAATTTTGGAAAGATCGGTGCGGGAAAGGAAGAATTTTATATTCTATTTCCCGGTCTTCTTTTAGGGTGAAGGCAAACCCGGAAAACAAGGAAGGAAGAATTTTATATTCTATTCCCTGATTCTGGAAAGGAAGAATTTTATATTCTATTTCCAGTGCAAAAGAAACTAGAAGTGGGATCTCCACTCCGAGAATCTGGAAAATTTAGATAAACTTGCCTTTTATAGGATTGGTTATCTAAATTAGGAAAGGAGTTCTTCGTTTATCGAAGTGAAGTTTCAACTTTGGCTATAACCGTGAGAAGATTTAACCAAAGAGAAGAGAAAGGAGTTCTTTCGTTTATCGAAAGGAGACTCTGATCTGAAAGGGGGCCTTCTTGTCTATGGACAGAGTCAAGAGGGTCAGATGGACATTTTTGATGGACCCACTGTCAATTGAAACTGATCAGTGAGGGATTTTGGTGGAGAAAAATTATTTTGGGTTATCCTCTAGAATATTAAGTGTAATATTCTTCGAGGAACTTCCCGGTAAATGGGTTATCCTGAATGTACTAAGGATAGTACTTTTTCAGGAACTTCCCATTTATTGGCATTAATTGCCTGGCGCCCTCTTGAGTAATCAGGCGATATGCGCCGTTTGAATAGACTGTGTCTATTACAAACGGTCATTCCCATTTGGGTTCGAATTTACCTTTCTTCTTGGAAGTGAGGATTATTGGTCGGCGAGCAGCGAGGACCAGATCTCCTTCCTTGAAGCTTCTCTGTCGGACTCTTTTGTTAAAAGCCCTAGACATCCTGGCCTGATAAAACTCAAGTTGCTGTTGAGCTTCCAAGCGCTTTTCATCCAGCCTCTCAAGCTCTTCGAGACGCTTCTGATACTGTTCTTCTGTCGTCATCTCCGTTGCGAGGGCGATCCGAAGGGATGGAATCTGAATTTCCAGCGGTAGCACAGCTTCACATCCGTATACCAGCGAATACGGGGTGGCACCTGTGGGCGTGCGTATGGTGGTGCGATAAGCCCAGAGTGCTTCACCGAGTTTATCGTCCCAGTCTCGTTTATTGGTCTTCACGAGCTTGGACAGGATCTTAATGATCGTCTTGTTAAACGCCTCCGCTAATCCATTCGCGGCGGGATAATAAGGTGTTGATGAAACGTCTTCAATTTTGAACTTGTCACAAAATCTGATGAAGGCGTTGCTTATAAATTGCGGACCGTTGTCATGAATGATCCTTCTTGGCACGCCGTGTCTGTAGATGACATGATGCTTGATGAAATTGATGACGTTGTTCGTCTTTACTTCTTTAAGCGGAATTGCTTCAGCCCACTTTGAGAAGTAATCCGTGATCGCCAGAATGAATCGATCGCCTTTGACTGAGGGGGGAAAAATAGGACCAACAATGTCCATGCCCCATACTTCGAACGGCCATGACGTGGTTGATGTGTGCAACTGCTCTGGCGGTTGATGCATATAATTCGCATGTATCTGGCAAGCGTGGCATTCTCGTGCGTATTCGATTGCGTCACGAACCATCGTTGGCCAGAAATACCCCATTCTTCTGATGCGATCATACAGTTTGGGACCAGGCTGATGCGCACCACATTCTCCTTCGTGTGCTTCCTTAAGAACTTCCTTTGCTTCTCTGTTCGAAAGGCATCGGAGTAAAAGACCGTCGTACCCTCTACGGTATAATGTATGGGTTTCAGTATTATAGAAGAATCTTGGAGCTCTTCGGCGGATTGATTCCTTTTCTTTTACATCCTCTGGCAAGATACCATATTGGACGTAGTCGATGATAGGAAAACGCCAATCTCGGGACTCAGACCCAATTTGAGTTGAATTCACCTCTTTGGCGTTCACGTTTCTATCCTCTTCTTCTTCAATCTCCGTACTGTATATGGGTACGCAGAGTTGATGCGTCCGTACTGTGACTAACAGCTCAGCTTCGGGAGGCTGTGCCAGTGATACTGCTAGTGCCGCCAGTGCGTCTGCATAAGCGTTATTACCCTATTAACTGCTCTTGAAGCACCATCAAAATATAATTGCCATACCTGCTGGTGCGATGTAGCCCCATACTTCTACCGCATCTGCGGTCGGGTTTGCCGCCAAAAGATCACAAATCGCTTGTCCCTTGACCGATTTTTGCTGTTTGAAATGCAAATCATACTGGGACAAGAGGATGGCCCATTTTGCCAACCGCCAATTCATCGAACCCGGTTGCGTCATAAATACTCGCACGGGATTAACATTGGAGATAACATAAATTGTCTGTCCCACTAAGTAATGCCGCATCTTTTGCACTGCGAATACCAATGCGAGACATTCTTTCTCGATCATCGGATATCGAGACTCAGCGTCCACCAACGTCCGACTTAAATAATAAACTGCCTGTTCGTGACCATTATCGTCGTCTTGTGCTAACTTAGCACTTATCGAATGGTTCATCGCCTTGATGTAAATCAAGAACGGTTTACCTGATTTTGGTGCAACTAGAACAGAAGAATTTGTCAGATATGTCTTGATATCCTCGAGTGCCTTTTGGCAGGCGTCATCCCAAATAAATGACACACC
>NW_017974561.1:0-4308 GCF_001876935.1 Asparagus officinalis
TCATATTTAGGATCTCTTTAAATCATCCAATATGTACTTTTAGATTTCTTAGATTTTTCTTTAATTTTTATTTTTTTAGTATTTATACATATCTAAATTACACCGTTATTTGACTTTGCGCTTTTTACCGTTATTTTACCGTAATAGCCCGAAATAGCCTTAGCGACGCCTCACCGCTATGCGACGCTATCCGCTATCGATAACCTAAGAACAAATACAATCAATTTCAAATACTTTAATAACTTTGATTTGAGCTTGATCACTTGCTCTCCTGTGTCATCTACCCATTTGAAATAATTGCATCCCCTTCTTTCTCCTCTCTTATACTGTGAGCGTCCCTAAAGTTTTGTTGCTTTATTTTCTTCTTATTTGGAAGTCCATTCCTGTGTTCCGACTCTACAACCACATCCGAAACTGTCATACCAAAAATAACTGTGTGAAAGGAGGAGGGGGCTTGGGGGCTGAGGAGAAAGAAACAATGGGATCTTAAAGCAATGAGCTTTAGACTTTGAGAGAGAGAAAGAGGGGGGGGGGGTTTGGAGAAAAAGAGAATTTATATAAGGGGTAAATAAAATTTGACCATTGTTGCCATCAAGGGGGGCATAACGGTCCATCCAAAATAAAAATTTAATGTTGATAATATGAGTTACTTCTGACCGAGGGGTTTTTTTAAACAACTTACATGATTTAGAGCCCGGGGGTGGGGTGGGGGGTTATTTGGATATATCAAGATTGGAGGGGGTTGTCTGAAAACAAGGAAGATTTGGGGGGTCTTATATCATAAAAACTCTTTTTTCCTAGGGGGGAACTTTTTAGATGATTGATTTCGTAAAAGACACAGTATATATGGAGGTTTCTTGTAATTTACACTTTTCTCAGTTTCACCAAAAACTTTACTGTGGAAATTATCTTGTCAACTTCTGACTGCTTTTGTCTTTTGGTGTGTTGAACTTTGTGTAGGTGCTGCCTTACTGTTAAGGTAATACTCGCATTTGATTTTTATTTGATTTGTTTTGGTTATATGTTCTTTTCAGAAACTAATTGTGTCTGCTTTTGCAAACTTGTTACAGGGCCTGACGGAGAAGTTTAAGGAGAAGGACACGGCGTATTCAGGGTCCGCAACCTTCACTTACGAGTCCTTCATGCTAACTGTGCTGCCCTTCCTCATTGCTTAGATAAACAAACAAGTTGCTTGTATAATAAGCTTTTCCTTCTGAACCATTTTCTCCCAAGCGTCAGCAAACCTAGTGTGTATGCTTGCTCTGCTTTATTTTCTTTATGTCCATGATGGTATGACAGTTTCTTGATGTGTTATTTCCCCGTTATAGGTGTTTGTATTGCCTCTGTTGACGAGTTATTTTTAGCTTGTGGTACGAGTAGAACTTACAATGAGATAAAAGGAAAAAATTGTTAATTATCAGGTTATTGTGAAGTTACTTGTTACCTATATGCTTCCAGGTTCCCCCCCCTTATTCCTTTTAATTTTGGCTTCATCAAGTGGTTGGTTGTTATTGTGCCGCTTCATTGGGTGAATGGTTCGCATAGAGGGCAATTGAGGAAAGAAGAGGTTTCCTGTGCTGCATTATCGATTTTAAATCAGCGCAAAGAGTGCAAATTTAATTCAAAACTGTAAACTGATGAAGCTGTTGTCCTATTAAGTGAACATTAATTTCTTATCATTCAATGGGCATCTTGTATTTCAGAGAAATTGGGGATAATATAGTCCTTACTTAAGGACCAGCCTATCCAACTTTCAGGCATCAAGATACGTTTAAGGTGTGGGTGATTAATATAAGAGATTCTCAACGTATTATAAGATTCCCGTTCTTGAAAATCGGCCTAGAAAACTGAAAGAATTCTAGGATTATTCCTTCGAGCAAATACTTGTATACATACCTCTTCCGGTTTATTTATATCATACCGTATTTTCACACAAATTATACCGATTCAATGTATTCGTATGAAAGATGACATTTGCCTTTCTATTTGTTAAACTTTCTCCCTGTATTTGCTCTCAAACAGAGATAAGTTCCTCCTCTCGACAATTACTTAACTTACTAGCGTGTCAATCTCTTATTCATTTTACTACTTATCATATTCGAGAGTAGATTAACAAATTTTTTTTTGACATCTATTTACCTTTCTTTTTACACTGAAAAAAAAAGATCCTCTCCAAGAAGTTGGTGATTGAGGAGTGTCCAATTATCCTGATCGTATCCCTCTATTCTAATTCCAAAGGCTGAGATAAAGTTATGTAGGCTTCACACTATCACAATACTGGTTTTTCCGATAGTGATTTTGAAGACAATAGTGATTTTCAAGATAATATTTAGACTTCTATGTGGCTTCATCTCATCTTCTAAGTTTGGAATAACCGGCGGTGATTAAAATATTGAACACCCTTCAATTATCATCTAATTGTAGGGAATTACGATCCACAAAAAATCATTGCTGCACTGAAAGTAAAAACATCTTCATTTCCCTTTTTTCGCCAATGAGGATATCTTGCCATCTAATCTACACACGTCCGTGATTAATTAAAAAAACCCAATGCGTCTAACACGGTAGAACATTATTTTAAACATTTCCACTCACAAAAAAAAGAGAAAAAAAGAAAAAACTCTCACAGGCATGCTTGGATCCATTTTGTTCGAATTTATTGCTTCAGGGATTTATGTGCAAAACTTCCCAAAGTTCAGGGTGATTAAACTAACTTTACATGCTACTCAAGTTGGTCAAGTATGCAATTCCATACTCGACCCGGTTATGTAACATTAAATCAAACCCTATTAGTGCATATTAGTCCATTAAACCATCCTTATTTGCCACATAGGCCCTTAGATCTTAGTATTTGCTCATTAGTCCTCTAAATCTTTAATTTTCTTGCAAATTCATCTCTCTTGTTAGGTCAAGTTTATTTATGGCAGTGAACTTCTATTAATTTTAATGGAATTAGATGGTTTTCTTGTTATCCTCCCCATCCATAATTAATCATATCATCTAAAACATTACCGACTCATTTCAGAAAGGGTTTATAACCGCAACCGCTCTAATTAAAATCCAACATACCGAATTTTTTTTATCCAATGGTTAGGACCTTCCCCCAACTCTAATTCAATTTTTCTTTCCCCCGGAAAAGTATGGAAACAAGAGTGATTTGATCACTCGAGAGAGTAATTATATAGGGGTACTTGAGTAATTTTAGATGTTGGATTTAGGCTTAACCCAACTAGAGCTAGAAAAATTTAAAAATCGCTAACAGAGGGACAATTTTACAAGAAAATTGAAATTTTGAGGGACTATAGTCAAATACTAAGATTTGAGCGACGATTTGGCAATTACGTATGATGTAAGGGATTAATATGCAATTACCTGTAGGCGATATGTATAACCTGTTTACCGGGTCGGGTTCGAGTTAACCCGTTGGATAGTGACCCGTTTATGACAAAAGCAGCTCCCGTTTTAGCTCCCCTCTCCATCTAGGGTTTCTCTCTCTCTCTCTCTCTCTCAACCTAGAACGAAACCCTAGAAGCCATGGCGAATTACGACCTCACATCTCGAATCGCTCCTCATCTCGACCGCCATCTGGTTTTCCCCTTGCTCGAGTTCCTTCAGGAGCGCGGTTTTTACAACGACGATGACATCTTGAAGGCCAAGATCGAGCTTTTGAGCAAAACGAACATGGTTGATTACGCTATGGACATCCACAAGAACCTCTATCACACTGAAGAGGTTCCTCAAGGTCAGATCCGAAACCCTAGGTTTTTTATTCTTCTTTATAGTGTTAGGGTTCTTGATTTGAGTTTTGTTTGTTTTTTCTGTTTAGAGATGTTTAATAGGAGAACGGAGGTCGTTTCGAGGCTGAAATCATTGGAGGAGTCTGCAGCTCCTTTGATTTCGTTCCTTCAGAATCCGTCTTATGTTCAGGAGCTCAAGGCTGATAAGCAATACAACGTCCAGATGCTCAATGACCGGTTTAAGGTTCTTTTTTTATTTGCTATGGTTGTATTGCTGAATTTATTTGATTTAAAACTGAACAGAAATCTGCAGGAAAGTTGTTATTCTGCTATTGTTTACTTGAGATTATCAAATATCCTTGAAACTATCTAACGGTTTAGGGGTTAGTTGCAACATCAACATAAAAAAGTGAATTGGAAGCAGATTTTCTTAACATATTTCAGTTTGTTTGATTTTGGAAATGTGAGGAACAAAGTTAGGGCTTTGGAGTGTCAAATTGGCAAATTAGTGTCAATTTTGAAAACTTTGGCATCAAACTGACGAAATAAAACTTCTGGGTATCAAAGTTTA
>NW_017974562.1:0-4785 GCF_001876935.1 Asparagus officinalis
GGCACAAACATGAATTAATGCTTGATGGGTTTTTGTGGCATTATAACAAAATCTAGCAAGGTGGGCTGTTACGACCGCAATTAGTGCAATTTATAGAACTTTGTTATACCATGTGTGGCATAAAGTGTGTAGGTTCTTAGAAGAGTTTCATTAGACTTTGCACACAAGTCGGGCATAAGCTTGTTATGATTATGCAATGGCATGTGTTTAAGGTTGAATCTAAACAAGATATGCGGTTTTTCACATGATTCAACTCATCACTAGATACAACATCATTGATAATAGAAAGTCAGAGCATGTATGGTTATTCTTAAAAGAATCAAAATTCATTTCTAATGCATTCTACTTCTAGCATGGCATTTATTTTCGGCATGAGTAAGCTAGAAATGGATGAGATCCAATTTTTCATTTTTCGCAAAATTTTAACATATGCATTGTTTTGCTTTAAGCATTAATATTTTCATTTTCAAATGACATCAAATTTGAATTTGGACACTAGCTTCTCATGATCGGATTTTAAAACATCATGCTTGCTTTTTAAATCATTAAAGTCATGGAAATAATTCGTGTAACGGGAAGTTCCCGAAAGAATGTTAATACTCTTAGGGATCACCCGATCAATATGAACAAAGTGATGAACACTAAGTCCCCTACCGATCAGACTAATTGACGGTGGAACCACAAAATCCTATCAAGTTCAATCCATTCAAACTTCCGCTATGTTCGTGCACTCAAAACTTTCATAGTTAGAGTCCGAATATAATCTGGTCAAACCTTCATACAGTTAGGACCACAACCAAAATCTCCTCTCGATTCCCCCAATGAACGAGAGGTTCACAAATCGAGCGATCAAACCTTCCTACAGTTAGGATTGTCTCAAACCTCCCAATTGGTCAAACCTTCTTACAGTTAGGACCACAACCAAAATCTCCTCTCGATTCCCCTAATGAACGAGAAGTTCACAAAATCGAGTGATCAAACCTTCCTACAGTTAGGGTCATCTCAAACTCCTGCTTGGTCAAACCTTCCTACAGTTAGGACCAAAACCATAAATTCACTCTCGATAAACGAGAAATTCATCTTTAGTTCGGTAATCAAACCTTCCGACAGTTAGGGTTATCCGAATCTTTTCGATTCTCGGAGTGGAGATCCCACTCTTAGTTTTACCTTTCCGGATTCTGGGGGTGGAGATCCCACCTCGAGTCTCCTTTCCAACTGGAGATAGAATATAAAATTCTTCCTCTTCAGTGTTGGGAGATAGAATATAAAATTCTTCCTCTCCTATTTTCGGGTTCGTCTTTGCCCCAAGAAAAGACACCACCTTTTTCAAATCCCAAAATCCATGCCTTTTATGCACGGGGAATTTTATCTCGAATCCTAAGTAGGGATAAGTCAACGCCTAACACGCGTTGCCGGTTTAGTCTTTTACCGATTGAAGAAAACACCAGAAGTCCAGTCTGGGGAATTTCATCCCGAAGCCTAAGAAGGGATGAGTCAGCGCCTAACACGCGTTGCCGGTTTAGTCTTTTACCGATTGAAGAAGACACCAGAATTCCAGTCTGGGGAATTTCATCCCGAAGCCTAAGAAGGGATGAGTCAACACCTAACACGCGTTGCCGGTTTAGTCTTTTACCGATTGAAGAAGACACCAGAATTCCAGTCTGGGGAATTTCAGACAATCCGCATGCTAGCCCGATTCAAACGGTGATCGGTAAAGGCACATCAAACCCGTTGAAGGCTGGGGGTTTGCCAAAAATCCCAAAGTCTATGTCTAACACACATGGCCGGTTTAGTCTTTCACCGATTGAAGAAGACACCAGAATTCCAGTCTGGGGAATTTCATCCCGAAGCCTAAGAAGGGATGAGTCAGTGCCTAACACGCGTTGTTGGTTAGTCTTTGACCGTAAAAATGACAAAAGACCACATACTCAACATTGAGGCAGGTTGTTATTAATAACACCATAATCCGTGCTTCACACGCACGGGGAATTTTATCTCGACTCCTAAATAGAGATAAGTCAGCGCCTAACACGCGGTGCCGGTTTAGTCTTTTACCGATTGAAGAAGACACCAGAATTCCAGTCTGGGGAATTTCATCCCGAAGCCTAAGAAGGGATAAGTCATCGCCTAACACGCGGTGCGGGGTACCCTTTCCCTATAAGAAATGGTGAAGTCTATGTATTCAAAGTCATAGCATTAAGTCTAAGAAAAGCAATTCTCTTAGCACAACGTTACATGTGGAACGCCAACAAATTCAGGATAAAATCCACACACGCAGATGAATCAGCTTTAACAAGTTGGTCCTGCAGCCCCAACATTTGGGACAGCTATGCTCCAATACCTTAAGAGCTTAAACTGTGTATACTCCAGCAAACGTACGAGTATAAACTGTGTTAACGGCGATTCGAAACCCTAGGGTCAACGCCGGTCAACGCGTAACCCCAGGTCAACGCCAGTCAACGCGTTGCGAAAAAAGTCAACGTTCGAGGATTCAAAACCCACACTAATCAACGTTCGACGATTCAAAACCCTAGGGTCAACGCCAGTCAACGCGTAACCCTAGGTCAACGCCAGTCAACGCGTTGCAACAAAAGTCAACGTTCGACGATTCGAAACCCTAAGGTCAACGCCGGGCAACGCGTAACCCTAGGTCAACGCCAGTCAACGCGTTGCGATCAGAGTCAACGTTCGACGATTCAAAACCCTAAGGTCAACGCCGGTCAACGCGTTGCGACAAAAAGTCAACACGCGTTGCAATCAGAGTCAACGTTTGACGATTCGAAACCCTAAGGGTCAACGTCGGTCAACGCGTAACCCTAGGTCAACGCCAGTCAACGCGTTGTAACCAAAGTCAACGTTTGACGATTCGAAACCCTAAGGGTCAACGTCGGTCAACGCGTAACCCTAGGTCAACGCCAGTCAACGCGTTGTAACCAAAGTCAACGTTTGACGATTCGAAACCCTAAGGGTCAACGCCGGTCAACGCGTAACCCTAGGTCAACGCCAGTCAACACGTTGCAACCAAAGTCAACGTTTGACGATTTGAAACCCTAAGGGTCGACGCCGGCTAACGCGTAACCCTAGGTCAACGCCAGTCAACGCGTTGCGACAAAAAGTCAACACACGATGATCTGAAACCTAAGGGTCAACGCCGGTCAACACGTAACCCTAGGTCAACGCCCCTATAGGTCTCCACGAACGGTTCAGTGTTAAAGAGCGACAATGAACGTCACTATCCGATCCACAGGAGTTCAATTGACGTCGATGAATGATTGAAGTGAATCGACGAACTACGTGAGCTGATAGGATTTCGGAACAACGAAGACCCGGGCCAATCGGGAACCCGGTGATGTTCGCAAAAAGAACAACGCACTTTGTGTATCGATCACTCTACAGATAATCCAACCACCGGAGTGGATCGAACTCTTCGTCAAGCATCCAACGCACTTGGAATCACTCAAATCCGAGTTCGAACGAAGAATTTACGGCGAAAACAATCGAATACACCTCAACGGAGTCTCAGGAATTCCAAAACACCCCAAGGGGTGTCTCAGAAATTCCGAGACACCCCAGGGGTGTCTCGGCCAAGCCTTTTCCTAGACACCCCAGGGGTGTCTAGGCACCCTAGATGCTCCCATTGCCTATAAATAG
The DNA here is from genome assembly GCF_001876935.1 of Asparagus officinalis. Taxonomy (NCBI): domain Eukaryota; kingdom Viridiplantae; phylum Streptophyta; class Magnoliopsida; order Asparagales; family Asparagaceae; genus Asparagus; species Asparagus officinalis. Next base: position 3,652 of record NW_017974562.1, read on the forward strand.
CCCCCTAAGGCCTCATTTTTGGAAGGCTGGATTTTTGGAGAAGTTGGCGAAGCCCTGCTGCAGTGAAGAGTGGTAGAGCGCTTCAACAGAGGAGAGATCTTCATCAGAGTCTTCATCACCCATTCCCCCTTTCCTTAGTATTACCCTTCGCCGGTAATCACTAAGAAGAGCAGATATCTCGTTTTAGCCGAGATAGACGCTTCAGGCTTCTAGATCTCACGCGGATCAACGAAGCTCTGTCCGATATTTTTCAGAACAGATCTGAGTGCCAGGTGGTCCACGGATATTGATGTCCCCGTCATAGGCAAAAGACCCACGCAAGCAGAAGACCGATAAACGATCTCTGCGTTTGTTTTGATGAGAGTTGTAACTTTTTGTTTTCATTGTGTAAAGGTCTTATAAAAAGACAATCTTTTTAATTTCATTGTAACGACTAAAGTTGTAATGAATACAGCAATGAATACAACAATTTTCGACGCAAACAAAGACGGCGCCAACGCCTTGCACGACAACTGGCCAAGGCCACAGAATCGATGGACGGGATCCGCTACAATGAAGATCTCAAGTCCAGACAGCGCCAAGAGCAACAACGGCGCATAACCAACTCCTCCTCCAAGGTAGAAACGAACGATTGGGTTCGTGTCACGAGGACTCGCTCAACCCTCGAAGAGCGAATCAAGAAGCGCCGCGCATTGCTTACGCATGACCGAGCCCTTCTGCAGAAAGCAGAGGAGATGCAGAAAGAAGAGACAGTCAAGAATCCGTCAAAACTCAAGCAGGTGTGGGTGCTAAAGGCAAAGCCGACGCCTAACACAAGAGCGGACGGTATTGCTGTCCAACCTTCATCAAATCCAGATCCCGTTCCCCTTGCCCCCGCACCTCCGGCGGAGTCAGGTAAGAACACGGATCCTTCAAGGTCCAGGGTTCCTTTGAAAGGTCACCTCGGTCCTTTACCCGGGAACCGAGGTAAAGCACCTGTCAAGGAGCGATTGGGTCCGTTGAAAGGTCCCCAAATGATGAACCCGACTGGGGGTCGTGCTAATCTCCCCAAGGAAGATAAAAAACGGAAAACCCCTATTGCCGACCGCATTGGGTTGCGTGTCGAAGTTCAAGAGCCCGTTAAGTTTTTACGCT
>NW_017974563.1:0-992 GCF_001876935.1 Asparagus officinalis
AAGTCGTCGTAACCCGGTGAATCTGGAAGACGAAGACACTAATGAGACGCATAATGCCAATAATCCTCCAGTCAATGCAGGGGGTGGTAACGAGAATGTCATCACAGACTCAGGTGAAAACTTGAAAATTAAAAATCTCGAGAGCAAAATCAATACATTGATTTCTGCTCAAGAGACGAAAAAGACGGGCATCCCTTGTCCATACCCAAGAGAGTGGGAATCAATCCCATATCCGGCGAAGTTCAATCTAATTAACTTCACGCCGTTTAATGGGATGTGTTCCCCCACTCAACATTTGATTTATTTCAAATCGCACTTGGGGGTAATCTCCGGCAATGAGCCTCTGATGGTGCGGTCATTCGTCGGCACTCTTCGCGGAGCCGCCTTCGATTGGTATCGCCGCCTCAAGCCAGGAAGCGTGAATATTGGGATGACATGGAGACCAAATTCCTCGCCAACTTCTTCGACGACGACACAGAGATATCCATTGGGTCGTTGCTGGATGAGAAACAGAAAGACGGAGAATTGGTTGACACCTTCGTCAAGAGGTTCCGGAACAAGGCGATGAACTGCCGGGACCCGATCACCGAGGAATTCATCCTCCAGACTTGCCACAACAACCTCGCACTGGACGTGTTGGAAGCAATGGGGACAGCACCGTCCAAGACATGGAAGGATCTGAAGGTCCGAGGAGAGCAAGCCGAGCGATTACTAAGAAGGAAGAAGGCGGAGAGAGGCCAACAGGCGTATAATACTCCACAACAGAATTTCGTCCCACGGGGGAAAGGTAAGGCACATGCTAATGCAGTTGATGCTAATCAAACCTTTCAATTGCAACCTCAGCAACAACAACAGCGGTAGCAGCGAGGACAATGGCAACAACGGCCTCAGAAGCAGAAATCTTCAGAGCCGAGGTTTCCCAAAGTGTACTCCTTCAAAGATGACGAAGTTCCCGGCATCTTTAAATACTTGTTGGAGAACAACAAAATTCA
>NW_017974563.1:1013-4289 GCF_001876935.1 Asparagus officinalis
TGAATTTTAGAGGAGAGAAGGAAGAATTAAAGAATAAATGAAATCACAAGGCAAGAAATATGAATTAATAAAATCAAGAAATAAAACCAAAAATGAAAAGAAAATTTAAGAAAGTTAAGATGAAGGATTCAAAAGAGGTAAGAAATCTAGAATATAATCCACTAACCAATTTCAATTACAAAATATAAACTATTCTCTTTTTATCATATTTCAACTTAGATTTATTAAGCATAGATTATCAAACCATTTAAGGAAAGTGTAACCTATCAAATTATCATCTAAGCTAAAATTACTATTCATGATAAGAACAACAACATGATAATAATCCTAGAATTCATAAGCATAACCTATCAAACCATTTAAGATAAGCATAGATTATCAAATTCTTCTTCTACCGATTAGTTCTCTAGTTGATTATCCTAACATGAACATTTTAAGTACAAGAGAATAATTCATACAATATAAAAGAAATTAGACTAGTTTCATACAATTCTAAGATTCCTACAAGAATTAAATTCACATCTTAAGAAATAAAAACAAGAAAAAGAAGACTAATTACAAAATTAAAAAGAAAAGAAAAATCTAAACTATGAACAAGAAATAAATCTAATTACAAAGAAAATAAAAATCTAAACTACAAAATAAATTGCAGAAATTAAATGCAAGAAAAATAAATCTACTCTACAAATTAAAGTGCAAAAAGAAAATAAAAAAGACAAGAAAGTAAATCTATACTACAAGCATGAATTTAAATCTAACTAATAAGCAATAATAAAGAAATTACTAAAAAGAAATAAAAGAGAAAAGAAATGCAAACCTTCAAATTGCTCTTCATCTCCATCCTCATCATTCAACAAGAGGAGAAAGAACAAATTTAAAGAGGAAAAAATTATTTTTATTAATTGCAACTAAAGTTACAATTTTTGGAAGGCCTTCTCAATTAAGAGTAGCCCTCCTCTTCAAAAGGAGTTTACAAAATTTTCACACCCTTAACCCCTCACTCTCTACCCCTATTTATAGTAATCTTCAATGAATATGAGCCATTGGATTTGTCTTGAGCTCTAAGCAATAATCTCCACCATTGAATTTGCTTTTTGTGTTCTTCTCTAGCCCAACATAGAAGGCCCATATGATTTTCACAAACAAATGAAAATCCAAATTACAAACGTCAGCAGGTCCGGTTCTTGAGAACAAATGAAGTTTGGTCCAAGCAGCTTCAGTTCATTTTATTTTGACATCAAAGTTGAAGAGCTGGCCCATGCATCCATTCACATTTTCTTTCAAAACTTCAGCAGGTCAACAATTAAATCCACAGCCCAGCACACTCCATTCATGCGATTAAAAACAAATTCTGCAGCCCATCCAAGACCGGCCCATAGCATTTCAAGTCTCTCTTTGATTTTTGAAAAGAGAAAGAAAATCATCCGGCCCACTTGATAAAACAACCGGTCCCCTATGCAGCAAAACAAGTCCAGCCATGATCATGTAATCTTTGCAAAAACAAACCAATCATTCCAATTTTGCATAAAAACCCAATCTTGTTTGCATCATGTAATCTTGTCTTGTTTGCTTTGCATCCAACAAGTCCACGTTTGATTTTAAAATTTCAAGCCTCTACAACCAAGTCCAGCAGTCCGGTTCTCTTGGCTTTTTTGCTTCAATGTGCTTCTACAATGCTACAAAAATAGAGAAGAGAGATTTTGAGGGGTTTTTACATTTAATAATATTTATTTATATTTCCATTCATTTATGTATAAACTAATCTAAAAACAATTATTAATGGTATATTTATTAATGTAAAAATAGATAATGAGGATATAAAATTATAATAAAAATATGATTATCAAATACCCCCACACCTAAACTTTTGCTAGTCCTCTAGCAAAGAAAATAAAAAGAAATTCCTAACTCACTTTCGCAGGAATCGCGGTTGTATTTAGCGCATACAACAAGCCTTTAAACCCCTAGGTTACCCTAGTGGACGAGTTGTAGTCTCGTGAGGGTTTGCAGTGAATATACCCACAAAATTCGGTCAACTTGCCAAATTAAAGAAGTCAGTAAATAACTAAATTCACTTGAAAACTTTTAGATAATCTAATTGGAGCCAGTTATCACTCAAGAAAACATTTTTATATATAACTCTAAGGTATATTTTTAAGAAAATCTTCTCATTGTAGCAATACAAAACCAAGCCAAACTTAGAAATTTAATTTAAAAGTTTTGAAAAGAACATGCTAACTCTTTGTTTTAAATAATTTTCAAGTTGCTTGATTTAAAATATTTTCCAAGACCATATATACAACTATAAAACATTTATTAGTTTTTTTTAACTCTTTCTTTCTTGGTGATTTTTTTCTACTTTAACGGGCTTTCTAAGTGACCATTTAACGAGTTTTGGGCCAATGGATCCCAACCCAAATGGGCTTAGGTCATTAAGTATGGAAATACTCCTTGGGCTTAATTACTCGGTCAGCTTAGGCTTAATAAGACCTCAATGCAAATTCGCTGAAGCATAAAGTAAAACAGATAAAATTGAAGAACTTACAGTTGTTCGGTTGACAATGATGATAAGGATCTGTAATTACTGTTAGTATGAGGATGAAGAAATCAAATAAGAGAAAAATTGTAAAAAAAAAATTATTTTTTTTTATTTTTTTATTAATTAATTTTTTTTTAACAAAAGGAATTTTTTTTTCTTTTTTTTTTAAGAAACAAAATAAAAATTAGTTTTTTTTTTTTTTTTACAGATAATGAGGTTCATGAAGAACCAACACCTCTTCCTCTCCGAGCGTAGAAAATTCTAAAAATGGTTTTAGACGTTGACCATTTATTTTAAAAATATTACCATTTTTAGGATTTTCTATCTCGACAGCTCCATGTGGAAAAACTTGTTTAACAAAAAATGGACCAGTCCATCTTGATCTTAATTTTCCCGGAAAAAGATGCAATTTCGAATTGTACAATAAAACTTTCTGTCCTGGAGAGAAATTTTTTCGCAAAATTGATTTGTCATGAAAAATTTTTGTTTTCTCTTTGTAAAATTTTGAGTTTATGTATGCATCATTCCGAACTTCTTCAAACTCATTTATTTGGAGCAATCTGTTTTTACCTGCCGAGTCTGAGTCAAAATTTAACTGTTTAATCGCCCACATTGCTCGATGTTCCAACTCTACTGGTAGGTGACAGGCTTTCCCGAATATCAGTCTGTATGGTGACATCCCCAAATTAGCCTTAAAAGCTGTTCTATATGCCCACAGAGCATCACATAATTTTACA
>NW_017974564.1:0-4260 GCF_001876935.1 Asparagus officinalis
GATATGGAAGTAGCTTCCGTGCATTTTTGACTAAGCCTTTGAGACTTGTCTTTGGCTCATCTGTTTTAAGTCTCGGTTCACATCCATTAAGCTGATGGGCCTGCAAACGTGCATAGGATTTTTGGCAAACCCTCAGCCATCAACGGATTTGATAAGCCTTTACCGACTACCGTTTGAGTCGGGCTAGCATGTGGATTGTCTAAGTCCGTTCCACATGTAACGTTGTGCTAAGAGAATGAACCCTCTTAGACTTGATGCTATGATTTTGAATACATATACTTTTTCATTTTCACAGGAAAAGACTAACCGGCAACGCGTGTTAGGAGTAGACTTATCTTTAATTAGGGATCGAGATAAAGTCCCCCATGCGTGTGAGGCATGGATTTTGATGTCCTTTTTACGGTAAAAGACTAACCGGCAACGTGTGTTAGGCGTAGACTTATCTCTAATTAGGGATCGAGATAAAGTCCCCCATACGTGTAAGGCATGGATTTCGGTGTTATTAATAACAACCTGCCACGATGTTGAATACGTGGACTTTGTCGTTATTTCTTCCTGTGTTACTTGAAACACTGAAAGAAAATTAGAAACGCCAGAGGTGTAATATTAACCTGGCATGAATTTTCACTTAGAGTGAAATTCAAAAATTTTCTTTATTATCACTAGGATAATTCCAGAAAATAATTAATCCGCTGGGGATTTTATAATAAAAACTTGCTATTCTTGTTAGAAAATGGTTAACAAGTTCACTAGGGGGTTTGACTGTTAGAGGTGTGATGTTAACTTAACAGTATTTTTATGGACTTATCGCTCTATTGACGAGAGTCGATAAGTGAAAAGTGTTACGATCGGAGCAACTTTGAGGACCTATCGCTCTGTTGACGAGAGTCGATAGGTGGAAAGTGTTGCGATCGGAGCAACTTTGAGGACTTATCGCTCTATTAGAGAGAGTCGATAAGTGGATTTTTGTCAGAGGTGTAATGTTAACGTGATAAGAAAAATATTGCGATCAGAGCAATTTTGATGACTTATCGCTCTATTAGAGAGAGTCGATAAGTGGATTTTTGTCAGAGGTGTAATGTTAACGTGACAAGAAGAATATTGCGATAGGAGCAATTTTGAGGACTTATCGCTCTATTAGAGAGAGTCGATAAGTGGACTTTTGTCAGAGGTGTAGTGTTAACGTGACAAGGAGAATATTGCGATAGGATCAATTTTGAGGACTTATCGCTCTATTGGAAAGAGTCGATAAGCGGATTTTTGCCAGAGGTGTAGTGTTAACGTGACAAGGAGAATATTGCTATGGGAGCAATTTTGAGGACTTATCGCTCTATTGGAGAGAGTCGATAAGTAGATTTTTTTTTGTCAGAGGTGTAGTGTTAACGTGACAAGAAGAATATTGCTATGGAAGCAAATTTGAGGACTTATCGCTCTATTGGAGAGAGTCGATAAGTGGATTTTTGTCAGAGGTGTAGTGTTAACGTGACAAGAAGAATATTGCTATAGAAGCAATTTTGAGGACTTATCGCTCTATTGGAGAGAGTCGATAAGTGGATTTTTGTCAGAGGTGTAGTGTTAACGTGACAAGAAGAATATTGCTATGGAAGCAATTTTGAGGACTTATCGCTCTATTGAAGAGAGTCGATAAGTGAATATTTGTCAGAGGTGTAGTGTTAACGTGACAAGAAGAATATTGCTATGGAAGCAATTTTGAGGACTTATCGCTCTATTGAAGAGAGTCGATAAGTGAATATTTGTCAGAGGTGTAGTGTTAACGTGACAAGAAGAATATTGCTATGGAAGCAATTTTGAGGACTTATCGCTCTATTGAAGAGAGTCGATAAGTGAATATTTGTCAGAGGTGTAGTGTTAACGTGACAAGAAGAATATTGCTATGGAAGCAATTTTGAGGACTTATCGCTCTATTGAAGAGAGTCGATAAGTGGATATTTGTCAGAGGTGTAGTGTTAACGTGACATCTGTGGGGGAAAGAATATTGTAGCGTCTCATTAGGGAGGACTGCTGAATATCTTATCATCGGAGCGATGAATTGTGATACTTGTGATTTGAACAAGATTGTGGAATTTTATCAACCCATTTAAGAAGGGCTGATAAATTGGATATTTACCACTCTGTTGGGGAGAGTTAGTAAATTGATCATGACTTGAATGATTTTGAAGACTTATTGTTCTTCTGATGAGAATCAACAAGTGGATTTTGACAGAGGAATCATTGTTACAACTATGTAAACAAGACTCAGGCTCTGTAGGATATGACATCCGTCTGAGGTGTAGTATTAACCTGACGATGATTTAAATCCAATGTGGTCCTTTCGCTTGGGATAATTGTACTGCAAACAAGGTGACCTTGCGTTGAAGGTTCGAAACGCAGAATTAAGAACCATTGCAACGCAGGTCTAGGCCTGGCGTTTGAAGAATTTGAACGCAGAGGTAACTCTGCGTTAAAGTGTAACCGACTTTATCCATTAACGTGGAAGATCACGTTTTAGATTCAGTTGGGATTCTCTCTTAGAGTCCCGATCTGATTTAACAGCCCGACGGCTGTTATAAATAGGCCTGTAAGGTCACATCAAGAGTTATTTGACTCTTTTTGCCTTGCTTAGTTCCAAGAACGAGAATTCTCATTTCAATTTCGGTCAATTTTCTGACGAACTCCGTCTTCTCCGATTGAGATCACTCACATGGCGCCCAAGAGGATGAGTTCGGGTTCTAAGAAGGTTGGAAAGGCGGCTTTGGAGGCGCCGGCGGCCGAGAACACCGGCGATGTCGCTGTTCTGGCAAGCGCTTCGACATTGCTGTCGTTTTCACATGAACCTCGGTGCTGTGGTAAGCGGTGGCCATGGCAACTTGTTTCGACAAGTTTCCTGAAAACCCTAGATGGGTTCTCTTCAACGAGGAAGATGACTCGTTCTTACCATAAACGTAGAGTTACGCTCCGTGTTACAAATTGAAAACGCAGACTTAAGACTGCGTTTAAGGAACATAGAGTTTTAGGCCTCTGTGTTAAAATTGGGAACGCAGAGTTTTAGGACTCTGTGTTAAAACATTGGAAACGCAGACTTAAGACTGCGTTTAGGGAACATAGAGTTAATTCTCTATGTTAAAATTGGGAACGCAGAGTTTAGGGCTCTGTGTTAAAATTGGAAACGCAGGCTTAAGACCGCGTTTAGGAAACATAGAGTTAATACTCTTTGTTGAAATTGGGAACACAGAGTTTAGAGCTCTGTGTTAAAAATTGGAAACGCAGGCTTAGAATTCTGCGTTCAAAAATTGGAAACGCAAACTTAAGACTGCGTTTAGGAAACATAGAATTAATTCTCTATGTTAAAATTGTGAACGCAGAGTTTAGGACTCTGTGTTAAAAATTAGAAATGCAGGCTTGGAATTCTGCGTTCAAGTGTTGTAACGCAGGATTTGATCTCTGCGTTCAAGTGTTGTAACGCAGGATTTGATCTCTGCGTTCAAGTGTTGTAACGCAGGATTTGATCTCTGCGTTCAAACGTTGTAACGCAGGATTTGACCTCTGCGTTCAAATGTTGTAACGCAGGATTTGACCTCGTGTTTATTTCATGTTAGCAACCTCTTTCTGCTACTAACTATTGTTTCTGATTTTACAGTGCTTTTTCCCAATGTGCCCCTTCTGCCGGAGCAGCATTTCAACTACACTGATGATCCAGAAGTGGGGAAAGCTTTTGGTCTTCGCAGAGAACTTCCTTTATGCACTTTCCCGAGCTTGGAGCGGACACAGTTAATTAGATTTGCTGAGTGTTCCACCCTTAGGGCTTTGATCACCGATCTGGATCTGGAAACTCCTGCGGGTCTGGCTCAATTTGTCAAACCCTCATTTTTATTCGGTGACCATATATCTGCCGATGGACAAGTCGGGTATATAGAAGACTCCCGGATGCTGCGAAGAGTCGATGATCGTTTACTCTTCCTTCCCAGCATGAAGAGAATGTGTCGCAGGGGCTTGGCCTTCGATCTCGTCAAGGAGAAAGAGAACATCTCATTTGGATCTGGTCGATCCTCTCGTGTTCAGATTGGCGGACGACTCAAAGGTCTGAGACCTGGTTGTTTTGAGAAAAAGGGTTTCGCTCAGGAGACACCTCTTCCCGCGAACATTTTCATGCGCCAGTTTATTGCTGCCCGAGGCGAATTTCCTACACAAGCTTTCCGTTCTCCTGGCTGGTTATTCTCCGGAGAGGATGGCTGGTGGACTCGGATGGTAGATTTTGTTCTT
>NW_017974565.1:0-4249 GCF_001876935.1 Asparagus officinalis
AAAATTCCTTGGATTCGTCGTCACTACTAAAGGTATACATATCGATCCTGACAAAGTGAAGGCGATACATGAGCTGCAACCCCCTAGAAATCTGAGAGAGCTCAGAGGATTGCAAGGGCAGCTAGCTTACATCCGGCGGTTCATCTCAAACCTTTCTGGGAAGTGCCAACCATTTTCTAAGCTAAACAAGAAAGGGGTGTCATTCATCTGGGACGATGCCTGCCAAAAAGCATTCGAAGATATCAAAACGTATCTGGCGAATCCTCCTGTTCTCGTTGCACCGAAATCGGGTAAACCGTTCTTGATTTACATCAAGGCGATGAACCACTCGATAAGTGCTTTACTAGCACAAGACGACGATAACGGTCACGAACAGGCAGTTTATTACCTAAGTAGGACCTTGATAGGCGCAGAGTCTCGATATCCGATGATTGAGAAAGAATGCCTCGCATTGGTATTCGCGATGCAAAAGATGCGGCATTACTTAGTTGGACAGACGATTTACGTCATTTCCAATGTTAACCCAGTACGGGTATTTATGACGCAACCGGCCTCTATGAATTGGCGGTTAGCGAAATGGGCTCTTCTCTTGTCCCAATATGATTTGCACTTCAAACAACAGAAGTCGATCAAAGGACAAGCGATTTGTGATCTTCTGGCGACAAATCCGACCACAGATGCGGCAGAAGTATATGATGACTTGCCGGATGAAACCCACGAGGTTAACACTACGTCGCACCAACAAGTATGGCAATTATATTTCGATGATGCTTCAAGGTCAGTTAATAGGATAATAACCCCGGGAGGTTTTACAGTTTCCTCCGGGGTTGGAGTTATCTTAATCTCCCCGGGAAAGCATGTGATGCCTCGAGCTTATTCGTTGACTAGTCCGTGCTCCAACAACGTAGCCGAATACAACGTGCTTCTCATTGGGCTCAGTTTCGCTAAGGAGCTGGGGGTCGAATATCTCGAAGCCTTTGGGGATTCTCAATTGATAGTCAACCAAGTCCGTGGAGAGTATGAAGTCAGGAACCAGGACCTGATCCCGTACCACCAGGAAGCCGTCAAAATGGCAGAATCCTTTGAAGAATTCTTCATTGAATATATCCCTCGTCTCCAGAACGCTTATGCGGATGCACTGGCAGCATTAGCAGTATCACTTGCGCAGCCTCCCGAAACTAAGCTGTTAGTCACAGTGAGGACGCATCAACTCTGCATACCCATATACGATATGGATATTGAAGAAGAAGATGACGGAAACATAAACGCCAAAGAGATGAATTCAACTCAAATTGGGTCTGAGTCCCGAGATTGGCGTTTTCCCATCATTGACTACGTCCAGTATGGTATTTTGCCAGAGGATGTAAAAGAAAGAGAATCAATCCGCCGAAGAGCACCAAGATTCTTCTATAATGTCGAGACCCATACGTTATACCGTAGAGGGTACGATGGTTTACTACTCCGATGCCTTTCGAATAAAGAAGCAGAAGAAGTTCTTAAGGAAGCGCACGAAGGAGAATGTGGGGCACATCAGCCTGGTCCCAAACTGTATGATCGCATCAGGAGAATGGGATATTTTTGGCCAACGATGGTTCGTGACGCAATCGAATACGCTCGAGAGTGTCATGCTTGTCAAATACATGCGAATTATATGCATCAACCGCCAGAGCAGTTGCACACGTCAACCACATCTTGGCCGTTCGAGACATGGGGTATGGACATTGTTGGTCCTATCTTTCCCCCTTCAGTCAAAGGTGACCGATTCATTCTTGCGATCACGGATTACTTTTCAAAGTGGGCTGAAGCAATTCCGCTTAGAGAAGTGAAGACGAACAACGTCATCAATTTCATCAAGCATCATGTCATATACCGACACGGCGTGCCAAGACGGATCATTCATGACAACGGTCCACAGTTCATAAGCAACGCCTTCATCAGGTTTTGTGACAAGTTCAAGATTGAAGATGTGTCGTCAACAGCTTATTATCCCGCCGCAAACGGACTAGCTGAGGCTTTCAACAAGACGATCATTAAGATCCTGTCAAAGCTCGTGAAGATCAATAAACGAGACTGGGACGATAAACTCGGTGAAGCACTCTGGGCTTATCGCACCACCATACGCACACCTACAGGAGCCACCCCATATTCGCTGGTATACGGATGTGAGGCTGTGCTACCTCTGGAGATTCAAATCCCATCACTTCGGATCGCTCTCGCAACTAAGATGATGACAGAAGAACAACATCAGAAACGTCTCGAAGAACTCGAGAGGTTGGATGAAAAGAGCTTGGAGGCTCAACAACAAATTGAGTTATATTAAACCAGAATATCTAGGGTTTTCAACAAAAGGGTCCGACAGAGAAGCTTCAAGGAAGGAGATCTGGCCCTCGCTGCTCGCCGACCGATAATCCTAACTTCCAAGAAGAAAGGTAAATTCGAACCCAAGTGGGAAGGACCGTTTGTGATAGACACAGTCTACTCAAACGGTGCATATCGCCTGATTACTCAAGAAGGCACCAGGCTTTGGTTAAACTTTTTTATAGTTATAATCAAAGTTGAAATTTCGCTTCGATAAACGAAGAATTCATCTTTCGATCAGATAACCAATCCTATAAAAGGTAAGTTTATCTAGATCTTCCAGATTCTCGGAGTGGACACCCCACTTCTAGTTTCTTCCTCGCTGGAAATAGAATATAAAATTCTTCCTTTCCAGGATCAGGGAATAGAATATAAAATTCTTCCTTCCTTGTTTTCGGGTTCGCCTTCACCCTAAAAGAAGACCGGGAAATAGAATATAAAATTCTGCCTTTCCCGCATCGATCTTTTCCGAAATTTATCAATTTAGGATTCATCCTAGGAAGTTTATCCCGAATCCTAAGCAGGGATAAGTCTGCGCCTGACACGCGCTGCCGGTTAGTTCTTAACCGTTTAAAAAGAACACCCGTTCACATATTCGACATTGTGACAGGTTGTTATTAATAACACCAGAATCCATGCCTTACACGCATGGGGAATTTCATCCTGAATCCTAAGAAAGGATATGTCGACACCTAACACGTGTCGCCGGTTTAGTCTTTTACCGATTGAAAAAGACACCAGAATACCAGTCTGGGTTATTTTATCCCGAAGCCTAAGTAGGGATAAGTCAGCGTCTAATACACGTTGTTGGGTAGCCTATTCCCATAACAATGGCGAAGTCTACATATTCGAAGTTGTAGCATCAAGTCTCAGAGAATTCACTCTCTTAGCACAACGTTACATGCGGAACGGATTTAGACAATTCGCATGCTAGCCCGACTCAAACGGTAGTCGGTAAAGGCTAATCAAACCCGTTGAAGGCTGGGGGTTAGCCAAAAATCCTAAAGTCAACACCTAACACGTGTCGCCGGGTAGCCTATTCCCGTAACAATGGCGAAGTCTATGTATTCAATATCATAGCACAAAGTCTCAGAGAATTTACTCTCTTAGCACAACGTTACATGCGGATCGGATTTAGACAATTCGCATGCTAGCCCGACTCAAACGGTAGTCGGTAAAGGCTAATCAAACCCGTTAAAGGCTGGGGGGTAGCCAAAAATCCTAAAGTCAACACCTAACACGTGTCGCCGGGTAGCCTATTCCCGTAACAATGGCGAAGTCTATGTATTCAACATCATAGCACGAAAGTCTCAGAGAATTCACTCTCTTAGCATAACGTGACATACGGAATGGATTTAGACAATTCGCATGCTAGCCCGACTCAAACGGTAGTCGGTAAAGGCTAATCAAATCCGTTGATGGCTGAGGGTTTGCCAAAAATCCTAAAAGTATTATGGTCAATCATTTCAAACGGAATGAGGAATCATAATAAAGATAAAGACAAAAACCAGTTCCACTAAAAGGATCAAGAGTCAAGACATTCAGCAAATGAAATCATACATCAAAAACATGGCCAAAAATCTGCTGGTTAAGCTTAGAAAGCTTCTCATCATAAGCTTGCCTCAGCTCAGCTCTGATGGACTCCTCGTTGGTAGCTAAAGTCTTCGCAGCAACCTCCTCCGTCTCAGTCAGCTTCTGCTTCAAAGATGTCAACTCACTAGATAAAGAAGTGAGGGCTTGTTGATCCTGTACCTTCGTCATCTGAAGAATACCAAAAGTCTCCTTTTTTTCACGGAGTGCTCTTCTGAGCTGGTCTATCTCAGTCGCACAGGAGGCAAGAGAAGAGTCAAGCTCGGTGAGTGAAGATGATTTAGCAGCAAGGTGGGCCTCA
>NW_017974566.1:0-4247 GCF_001876935.1 Asparagus officinalis
TGTCTGACCATTGTCGGAAATTTGAACTTGAAGTCAATTCCTGGTTTTCTGATTTTTAGCTCGTGCTTGCTTTGGTTGAACACAGAACTGACCCTCGAATGTCGGCGTTGAGTCTTTATTTGCGACGCGTTGTCCGGCGCAGTGTTGTTGAGTTATCCTTAAGAATAAAAATATTCTCCAGGAACTTCTCAACCAACAATAGGGAATAGTTTATACTCGTATACCTTATTGGAGTATTAAGAAGCAGTTTATACTCGTATACTTTTCGGAGTATTAAGAAGCAGTTTATACTCGTATACTTTTCGGAGTAATGATTCTTTCGTTGCAACACATTGATCGGCGTAGACCCAGGGTTACGTGTTGACCGGCATTGACCTTGGGGTTTTGAACGTCGTACGTTGAATTTTTGCTCGCAACGCGTTGACTGGCGTTGACCTAGGGTTACGCGTTGACCGGCATTGACCCTAGGGTTTTGAACGTCGTTGGATGCTCAAGTCACGAGACCAACTAATGAAGCTGATGCATCAGTGACCCTCGTATTTATAGGATTTTTGGCAAACCCTCAGCCATCAACGGGTTTGATGAGCCTTTACCGACTACCGTTTGAGTCGGGCTAGCATGCGGATTGTTCAAGTCCGTTCCGCATGTGACGTTAAGCTAAAAGAGTTAACCCTTTTAGTGCTACGATATTGAATACGTAGACTTCGTCTTTCTCACGGGAATAGACTACCCGGCGACGCGTGTTAGGCGTTGGCTTTAGGATTTTTGGCTAACCCCCAGCCTTTAACGGATTTGATTAGCCTTTACCGACTACCGTTTGAGTCGGGCTAGCATGCGGATTATCTAAATCCGTTCCGCATGTGACGTTGTGCTAAAGGAATGAACGCCCTTAGACTTGATGCTACAACTTCGAATATGTAGACTTCGCTATTGTTATGGGAATAGGCTACCCAGCAACGTGTACTAGACGTTGACTTATCCCTACTTAGGCTTCGGGATAAGATACCCCAGAATCGAATCCTGGTGTTTTTTTCAATCGGTAAAAGACTAAACCGGCGACACGTGTTAGGTGTCGACATATCCTTTCTTAGGATTCAGGATGACATTCCCCATGCGTGTAAGGCATGGATTTTGGTGTTATTAATAACAACCTGTCACAATGTTGAATATGTGAACGGGTGTTCTTTTCAACGGTTTAAGAACTAACCGGCAGCGCGTGTTAGGCGCAGACTTATCCCTGCTTAGGATTCGGGATAAACTTCCATACCTGTGAGGCACACTAACTGTAGAAAGGTTTGACCGAATGGAAGGTTTAAGACGATCCTAACTGTAGGAAGGTTTGATCGCTTGATTTGTGGACCTCTCGTTCATTGGGAGAATCGAGAGGGGATTTTGACTGTGGTCCTAACTGTAAGAAGGTTTGACCATGTTGGGAGATTTGAAACGATCCTGACTGTAGGAAGGTTTGATCGCTCGATTTGAAAGTGGACCTCTCGTTCATTGGAGGAATCGAGAGGGGATTTTGGTTTTGGTCCTAACTGTAGAAAGGTTTGACCGAATGGAAGGTTTAAGACGATCCTAACTGTAGGAAGGTTTGATCGCTCGATTTTTGGACCTCTCGTTCATTGGGGGAATCGAGAGGGAATTTTGACTGTGGTCCTAATTGTAATAAGGTTTGACCAATTGGGAACTTTACGTCCAGACTCTAACAGAGAGAGTGTTGAGTGCACAGACGTGGTGAGAATTTGAATGGGAGTTCTTATTCATTACATTGCTGTGGTTTTGGGAACTTCCCGTTACATAAATCGTCCACCCCCAGTTTCCTCTGCGGAACTGGTTCGGACATTATTATCAGTTACCTAGCCGGGTTATCCTTAAGAATATTAGCTTAATATTCTCTAGAAACTTCCCGTCAAAAGTGGGGGAACAGTTTAGACTCATATACCTATTGGAGTATCAGGGAGTAGTTTAACCTCTTATACCGGTTGGAGGATTGAGAAACAGTTTATACTCGTATACTCTTTGGAGTTTTGCCGTTCTTTCATAATTGGCTTACCTTAGCGTTATGACGCCGGCTTCAACCAAGGTCTGAATACTATTCTTAAGAGTAAAGCAATCCTTGGTGGGATGAACGACCCTCCTGTGGTATGCACAGTACTTTGGGTCCGTAGTGTTGTCAGCTTCCTCCTGATTTGTGATAGGTGGTAGCTTGATCTTGTTACCTTCAAGGAGGGATTCGAAGATGGCTGGAACGTCTTCGTCCTTGAAAGAGTACTCTTTTTGGAGTCTCGGACCCGAAGTCTTTTGCTGCCTTCGAGATTGCTGTTGCGACGCTTGATTAGCACCACCAGCAGCTACAGGTGCCTTGCCCTTACCACGAGAGGCGAAGTTTGAGTCCAGAGGATTAGCCGTCGGTAGGTTCCTCTCGGCCTTCTTCCTTCGGAGGAAACGTTCAGCTTGCTCTCCTCGGACTTTCAGATCCTGCCACGTTTTGGACGGTGCTGTGCCCATTGCTTCCAACACGTCCAGCGAAAGGTTGTTGTGGCAGGTCTGGAGGATGAATTCCTCGGTGATCGGGTCCCGGCAATTCATCGCCTTGTTCCGGAACCTTTTGACGAAGGTGTCGACTAACTCCCCGTCCTTCTGCTTCTCATCGAGCAATGATCCGATAGATATCTCGGTGTCGTCGTCGAAGAAGTTGGCCAGGAACTTGGTCTCCATGTCATCCCAGCTGTTCACGCTTCCTGGCTTGAGGCGACGATACCAATCGAAGGCAGCTCCGCGAAGAGTGCCGACGAATGACCGCACCATCAGAGGCTCATTGCCGGAAATAATACCCAGGTGCGATTTGAAATAAATCAAATACTGAGTGGGGGAACCCTTTTTTAATTTTTAGGCTTTCACCTGTATCTTCAATAGCATTCCCGTTACCACCCCCTGCATTGACGGGAGGATCATTGATATTATGAGCATTCGTATCCTCGTCCTCCTGATGGACTTGGTTGCGACGACTTGGCTCGCCTTGCTGGTTCGTCAATGCTTGGATTTGTTGGTCATGCATTTCTCTCATGTTTTGCATGGCCATCTGCATTTCGAACCTGAAGGTTTCCTGCTGCTTAGCTAAGGCGTCTTCAAGCATCTTGGCAATTTGTTCCGTACTTATCATAAGTGCCTCGCGGGGTTGTCCCTCGCTGGATACCGTATTATCTGATGCGACTGCGGAGCCGGCATCAGATTCTTCATCTTCTGAAGGGCGTCTTGTCCGAACCCTACCATAGGTTGCTCGCTCGATGGTTCCGGACTGTAGACGGGTTCTAGGCCGGGAGGCTCTCAGAATCGACTCGAAATCATCCTGTGCCGATGTCCCCTTGCTAGTCATGTTGGTGGTGACCCTTGAACGTTCACCGTCTTCGACCATTGTTCTTCTTCTTCGGAAACGTCTAGTCCTTGGCTTTGGCGCTTCCATGCTGAGTCTTTGGAACACGGAAACTCTTTCGGGAAACATCTTGGTGCAGTCGCACTCAGACAATACCGCCCGAATGAGTTTTGAGCAAGGACATTGAGTCTCTAATCTTTGAGGGCTCCTCTTTCTGGATTTGCTCGTACCTCCAGCATGATAGTACAGCTTGTCCGTTTGAAAATCGGAACAACCTCTCGTGTGTTGGCACGATCTCCCAGGTATAATGTCATCGTCATCAGACAACAATGTTTCCTTCTGAGAATGAATTTCCTTCTTTGAGCTCTCCAGAGTCACATGTTATACTGGAGGTGACGGCGACCCCCAGCGTGTTGAGTCGTTCTGGGCTTCTTCATCGGGCCCAAACTCTCTTGAACTGGAGCTTTGCCTCTCTCGTCGGGAATTGGACCTAGGCGCTCCAAAACTGATTTCTTCCTTTGGGACGATTCTGCACGATCTCCCGAAAAAGCTATTGGAATTACCGGCGACTTGGGTTGATTCGCCGGTGGTTGAACTTTTGTTGGAGGCTGTTTCGGCCTCCACACTTGGCGGGTTGATGGCGGCTTCTTGACCACCTCTTTCTGCAGCTTTCTACGGGCTTCTTCGACTTGAGCCCGTGCCTGCGCTGATAGTGCGCGGCGTTTGCGAATGTGCTCCTCCAATGTCGAACGGTTCCGTTTGACACGGACCCATTCGTTCGTTGGCAGCTTGGAGGAGTCGACATTCATCGGCCGTTGAGGCTGTTTGCCTCTCCCGTTCTTCAAATCCGCGTTGTAGCGGATTCCGTCGG